>NW_007261800.1:127337-132319 GCF_000164805.1 Carlito syrichta | reverse complement strand
GAGAGAGAGAGAGAGACACAGAGAGACAGAGAGACAGAGAGAGAGGGTTCACCTCTCCAAGGTAGGAGAGGGAGCCAGAGCACTCTAGTAAAGCAATGGCCGATGGCTGCTCGTGGTTGAATCCTTTTAATCCTTCCCTCTGATGGGGGAAGGTCATTAAGGTGATTGGGTGGTAGCCTGCTTCACATTTTCACAAACGTACTGAAGCACAGGTACTGACATCAGGTGATAGACAGCAGGCAGATGGGTGGGTTAGTCACACGATTGCCACCATGGTGGTAGGGTCTGTCTGTGTCATGAGGGTCAGAAAGGGTTGATTAGGTTAACTTGGCTCTTATGGGTGAAAGCAAATACTTGGAATAGAAAAGCTAATTAGTATCAAGCCGGGGAGGGAGTTGTAAAGCAATTGTCAATAGCTGCCTCTGAGAAACCAGTTCTGTCCTTGGCTAGTGATTAGAGGGTAAGTTAAGTGAACTGCAAGAAAAACATGAGATTTAGGCAATGTTAAAATGGCTGCTCACTGGGTATATTAAATCCATGTTATGTACTTTCAATGGTCATACCACTTGTTGACATGTTGTCTACGACTGCTTTTGATCAATGGCAGAGTTGAATAGTTGTGACAAAGACTTTAAGGTCTGCAAAGCTAAGTATGTGGTCATGTTTTTACATTTTGTCCATCTAATAGGTCAGAAATGGTACCTCTGTGCTGTTTTAATTAGTACTTTTGTAATGAGGAGTGAGTTTCAACATTTTCCTCATAGACTTAGATTTTTATGTCTGCAAAGTATTTACTATCTGCCCCTTATCAGAGGAAGTTTATGAACCCCCTATTCTAGGCTTCCTTCTTTCTCCATTTGTATCTTCTTTCAACAACACCGAGAAATCTGATTCTCGTTATCTACAATAGGTCTAGCTATTTGTTCAATCATAGTTTACACTTCAAGTGGTAACAGAACTCCTGTGAGAAACAGATTTACCAGCTAGAGAACAGTATTTGCACACAGTTCTTTCTGCTTTTAGCCTTGCAAAATCCAGTCAAAAGACTGCTTTCCAAAGACAATGGCATGGTTATATAATTCACTTATAATACAATTAGTTTCATTTGTTACTGCTTGTATTCCATTTTTGTTGATTTTAGTTATTTATTGATTTGGGGAATGTGAAACCTTTCTATTAAGTAAGAGCTAGAGTTACTTAAGAAGGTAGACTTGTACAGACAAGGGTCACTTCCTCCTCACCCCTGTTCCCCTGCCCCCACTCCCTGCCTTCCCAGGAGTCCTCTGTAGGTAATCCATCTTCTTAGTTTCTGGTTTCTCCTTCCTGTATCTTTTGCAAAAGTGAGCAGATGCATGCATTCCTTATGTCTACTTTGTTACATGAATGGTAGCATATTACAGATACTCTTCTGTACTTTGCTTTATTTGATTGTCTGTCCTGGAAATCCCCTCAAATCAGAGACCTTCCCATTCTTTATTACAGTGTTATACTATTCCACAGTGTGGATATATCATCATTTATTCAACTACTCTCCTCCACATGGTCATTTCTGTTGCACTACAATGACTAATCTCATGCATTTGTGCATTTTCATATTCTTTGATGCATCTTTAGGTAGGGTCTATGGAGGGAATTGCTGAATCAGAAGAAAAAGGCACATGCACCCTTATGAGATGTTGCCAAATGTCCCTCCAGAAGGGTATACCAATTTGCATTACCACCAGCAACATATGAGAGAACTGGTTTTTCTACAGCTTCAACACAGAGTATATGCTCATGCTTTTACATTTTGTCCATCTGGCAGATCAGAAACGGTATCTCTGTGCTATTTTAATTAGGTTTTTGTTTTTTTTTTTTAATGAGGAGTGAGTTTCAACATTTTCCTTCTATGCTTGAGAATTATTTGTATATTTTTTTGTGAATTCTATGCTCATGTCCTTATTCTTATAAGATGCAGCTGAAATATACACAGGAGTGAAGAATCCTGAAATTTCAAATGGTTCAGTGGGGAAAAAGTGTGTGTGTACGTCTATGTCTGTCTGTCTGTCCGTCTGTCCATCCATCCATCCGTCCATGTATCTTTCTAGGATAACAATTGCTCCCTCTCCCCATATACGTAAAGAGCCAGCTGTTAATAGGCCACTTCCATAGTGCGACAGTCTAAATGTCTATGTGTCTCTAAAATCTGTAAATTGAAAGCTAATCACCAGTTTGATGGCATTAGGAGGTGGGGCCTTTGGGAGGTCACTAAGTCCCTTGAAGATGCCATCTAAGAACCAGGAAGTGCTTTCTCACAGACAATCAATCTGCCAGCACCTTGATTTTGGACTTTCCAGGCTCCAGAACTGTGAACACGAACTTCTGTTGTTTATAAGCTACACTGTTTATGGTATTTTGTCTTGTCAGCTCAAACGGATGAGTCAGGTAGCTATAGTAAACATACTTAATCCCTCAACCTCCTCCCTCCTTTGCCCTCATGGCTTCCATATGACAAGACACTCTGAGACCTGAGCTGCTCACAGGCTGAGCACATCCCTAGAGGTCCCAGCAAACTGGCAAAGAAAGAACTCGGGTCTCCAGCTGTTGCTCTGTGAGGGCTGTCAGAAGGTGCCTCGGCCTCTTCAGAGACTGTCCAACCAAAATCCTAAAGGCGGGTTTCCTCAGGCCCCATCACTCCCCTCCTACTCATAATGTCTGCTACACCCACGCACTCTTACTTCATTACTTACATTAAATCAACTTGCTTTCCTTTCTTCAATTTGTTTCTAAATAAAATAGTAACACTGCTATAAGAAACACTTTCATTTTTTGCCTGAAACAGAATACAACTGTACAAGTAAACATATCGAAAGTAAAATAGTCATCAAAGGCTGGCATGGATATGCTGGAAACCTAGGCACTGGGGGATGTCCAGGGAGGGACCCTGGCCCCTTGTCACCTTCTGAAGGAAAACTCCCAGAGGGGTGCCTGCAACAGATATCCCAGATAATCTCTTTGAAGGTGAAGGGGAGTGCAGTGATTCCCAGAGTCAACAGGGTCTGTAGCCTGGGTGATCATAACATTCCAATATGGCACCTGGGAGGTGGAGGAAATTAGCCCGCTGGAAGTGCTGGCATACAGTAAGTGCTCAATACATGCTAACTGCCTGTCTTATTATCATCACCATCATGATCAGCAGCAGTGTGCAGAAAAGAGTAAAGACAGCAAGGCTGAGATTGCTCTTCTCAGAAAGGACTGCTTGCAAGTTTGGCCCTTGGCCAGTGCCCGGGAACTGCAATGGTAAATAGTCCCCTACAGTGACATAAACCGCTCCCTACAGAACAAGAGGGCCTAAACAGTCAATGCCTAAACAGCTTGTGCAAACAATGCTGTTTATACTGAATGCCTGCTTCACTTCCGGAGTCTAGATGTTTTAGTGTGTGCTAGGCAGAGGGTGCCTAAGTGACCAGCCCTCCAACAGAAACTCAGGCACTGATTCTCTAATGAGCTTTCCTGGTTGACAACTCTTCGCATGCGTTGTCACGGTTCACTGCTGGAGGCATGAAGTCCATCCTGTGAGACTCCTGGGAGCGGACTCTTGGAAGCTTGTGTGGGTATCTTCTGCACTTTGCCCTGGGGCCTTCTTTCTCTTTGCTGGTTTTTCCTTGTATCCTTTCACTGTAATCAGTCTCAGCTGTGAGTCCAAGTCCTGTGAGCCCTTAGGGTAAATCACCAAATCTGCGTGTCTTGGGTGCCCCTGGCACAAGGAGTAGCAGCAATGGCTAAAGTTGGTGTCAGGTGGCTGGACCTAAGGGAAGCTTCTCATCGAATCCACCTCATCCCGGGGCTGGGCAGAAGGCAGCCAGCATTCCTGACCCTAGTGGGGTGGCAGTGGGAAGCTGTGGGCTAAGAGGGCAGGGGACTGGAAGAGGCTCCGAGATCACGCGTGACTGTGCCTACTGCCAGGTGGGCCTGACACATCACAGTGGGCACTGTAAAGAGAAAGGACAGTATCCGACCGGACACCACTCCACTGAGGCCAGGAGTGGAAGTTTTGAAAACCCAGATCTCCCTTAGGAAGCAAGGGAAGAGGGTGGGGGAACCTCAAACGGACTGTTTTTATAACCTGAGCTGAGCAAATGTGAAACGCTAAGCGACAGGGCCACCTTTAATGGCATGTTTATTTTTTTTTACATTCATTTATTTATTATAAAGATGTGGGGTACAATTCAGGGTTAGGTATACAAACACTGATCATAGCCGGGCTCGGTGGCTCAGTCTGTAATCTCGTGCCTTTGGGAGGCTGAGGTGAGTGGATTGCCTGAGCCCGCGGGTTCGAGACCTGCCTGGGCAGTGAGACCTCATCTCTACAATAAATCAAAAAATCAGTCGGGCGTGGCAGCCCATGCCTGTAATTCCAGCTGCTCGGAAGGCTGAGGCGGAAGGATTGCCGGAGCCCAGCAGGTTCGAGGCTGCGGTGGCCGGGAGTGGCCACTGCCCTCCAGTCTGGGCGACAGAGTGAGACTCCAACTCAAAAAAAAAAAAGAAGGGAGCTGTGAGCTCCGACAGAGCCAAGACTGTTTTACTCTGCACAGGTTGCTGTAACAGAATATCGTATGCCAGGTGGCTTCAATCACATTTACTTCTCACAACTCTGGAGTCTGGGAAGTCCAAGATTAAGGCACTGGCCGATTTCGTGTCTGGTGAAGGCCCAGTTGCTGGTTCACAGAGAGCAGCTCCTCAGAGACTGGAAAGAATGAGAGAGTCTCTGGGGTGGGTCTCTTTTATTTTTAGATATAATTTTATTTTATTCTGGATCCAGGGAATACAAGTGCGTGTTTGTTACATGGACATGTTATGCAGTGGTGAGGATTGGGCTTCCAGTGACCTTTTCCCCAGATACTGAATGTTATATCCTGTACGTAATTTCTGAACCCTAGCTTCCCTCTTTGCCTTCCTCTTTTTAGCGTCTCCAGTGTCTATTATCTCCATCTTTGTGGCCG
>NW_007261800.1:126679-127317 GCF_000164805.1 Carlito syrichta | reverse complement strand
GAACCCGCGGGCTCAGGCAATCCACTCACCTCAGCCTCCCAAAGGCGCGGGATTACAGGCTGAGCCACCGAGCCCGGCCCATATTTCTTCTTTTGAGAAGTGTCTATTCATGTCTTTTGCCCAATTTTTAAAGGGGCTGTTTTTTTCCTTTCGGCACGTTTGAGTTCCTTGTAGATCCTAGATGTTAGTAATGGTATGTTTTTATTATCTGACTGAGTGAGGACTTGTGAGCTAAGTTCATAACGAGCAGTGGTTCTGAAACCCGCAGTGCATCTGTGTCGCCTGGCGGGTTTGCTAAAGCACAGACAACCGGGCTTCTCCCAGCAGGCACAGCAGCCAAGGAGACGTGGGGCAGAAGGATTGCAGGAGTCCAGCAGGTTGACTATGGGGTTGCGGTGAGTGTGTCATCGCATTCCATCATCAGCAACAGAGTGAGACTCCAATTCAAAAAAGAAAGAAAGAAAACGTAAAGAAAAACAACACCATTCCTTGCACCAACAGGACAAGAGGGAAAACACAGTAAGACAAATAAAATGGGAACTTTGCCAGACTTAAAAAGAAAATAAAAACCAGCTAAAAACTATATTAAGGACAGGACAAAAAAAGAAGAATGAACAAAAAACTCATAAAGGATAGGA
>NW_007261800.1:109200-126659 GCF_000164805.1 Carlito syrichta | reverse complement strand
GAGCCCGGCCCATATTTCTTCTTTTGAGAAGTGTCTATTCATGTCTTTTGCCCAATTTTTAAAGGGGCTGTTTTTTTCCTTTCGGCACGTTTGAGTTCCTTGTAGATCCTAGATGTTAGTAATGGTATGTTTTTATTATCTGACTGAGTGAGGACTTGTGAGCTAAGTTCATAACGAGCAGTGGTTCTGAAACCCGCAGTGCATCTGTGTCGCCTGGCGGGTTTGCTAAAGCACAGACAACCGGGCTTCTCCCAGCAGGCACAGCAGCCAAGGAGACGTGGGGCACTGGGAAAATGAAGCTAGAACGACTCCCTCAATGCCTCGAGGGTCCTTAGTCCTCCTTCCTGGAGAATTACTAGAGCATAGCACAGGACAGAGCCAGGAACCGCACAGCATATGAGGGAGGGAAGGGAGCTACAGAGGCCTTTCCTTGAACACTCAAGGTCACCTTGCAAACAAAACTGTCACCTGCAAGTCTGTCCAGTGCCACTTGAATGCCAAACTTAATCTGGCAGAAGTAACTTCGCCCGGATGGATCTCAGAAGAGAGTCAAATGCACTCATCACCTAATATCCCACAAAAAGAAGCAGAGAGGCTACATTTCACTGGCATTTTTGGAATACAAAAAAAAAATCATAGCTTTTGTGAGTGCACAGCAAATTTTCCCAGAAAGCACTGGCATAATGGCAGGCTGAGTGCCTGTTCAGCTCACAAAAGCCCATTTAACGCATGTAAGAGTAGTTTGTAAGTATTTAAGTACCTTATAGGTTACATAAAGCTTGTGGGGGAGTTCAGGAGTTGACTCGCCGTTTATAATTTTTTTTTCCCCTATGGGAAAATGCCTTTCCCAAGAACACTGAGAAAGGAACAGGAGGGTATCAATGAAACGTGTAGGAGATGGGATTGTGGAGACAATCTTGCTCTGAAACTTCAACTACCTTCCTCTTGCCCTTAGTGGAATGATCTTGAAGCAGTTTGGGGATTCATCAGTTCACAAATAAGTATGAAACTCTTATGCATGCTCAGATAAGACACCAAGGATGGAGCAAAGAAAAGTTTGACACTATTCACAATAGCCAAGACATGGAATCGAATTAAGTGTTCAACAACGGGTGAATGGATAAAGAAAATGGGTTTATATACCCAGTGGAATACTGTTCTTTACAGAAAAGAATGAAATCCTGCCATTCACAGCAACATGGAAGGAACTGGAGGTCACTATGCTAAGTGATACAAGCCAGGCACAGAAAGACAAATATCCCATGTTTTCACTCAGAGGCAGGAACTAAAAAAGTGGATCTCATGAAGGTAAAGAGCGAATCACCAGGGGCTGGGAGGGAAAGGGGATGGGTGATGAGGGGATGCTGGTTCAGGGGTGCAAAACATTTAGACAGAAAGAACAAGTTCTAGTATTTGACAGTACAATAAGGAAGTTACAGTTAACAACAATTCATGGTATAGTTCAAAAGAGCTGGAAGAGAATAATTGTAACGTTCTAGCACAAAGTGCATGAGGTGATGGATATCTCGATTACCCTGATTTGATTCTTATACATTGTATCCAGGTATGCTAAAAACATATACAACTCTATATTAATTAAAAAAACAAACAAATAAGAAGAGAAAGAATCGTACTTGAATCCCTGCCCTCTGATTGCTCAGGGTCTGAGATCTGCAGACACAGAGAAGGGCAATGACGCCTCTGGGAACCTTTCTGCAGGGCAAGGACCGAAGTGATCAGAACCTGACAGACAGCCACACCTCACACTGGGCTTCTACTAGGGATCCTGGAGGAACCTGGTCAGACAAGGAGTTGGAGACCACTCAGGTCGTAGGGGCCAACATGTGCAGAGCCCTGTCACAGGAAGTGGCAGGGGATGTCCATCATGACTGGGCAGGGGAGCAAGAGGCGAAAGCCCGGGTGGGAGGTGGGCTCAGAGGACACAGTAAGGATGTGTTAAAGAATTGTGGTGAAATTCATATAGCAAACAAGGTACCATTTTAATCATCTTGGCGTGTACATTTCAGTGGCATCTAGTACATACTGATAGGCTGTGCAACCATCACCACTAACGAGTTCAGGGGCATTTTTATCACCCTGAAAGAAGCCCTGGATGCCTTGGTAGTCGCTGCCCATTCCCCGATCCCCTCAGCCGTCGGCAGCCACGAATCTGCTTCTGTCTCTGTGGACTTGCCCACTCTGATAGCGCACGAGTGAAACCACACAACATGTGGCCTCTTGTCTCTACCTTCTTCCATGTAGCACAGTGCTTTCAAGGTTCATCCATAGTGTATCAGTAATTCATTCTTTACAGCTGAGCAACATTGTATCATAGGGACATAGCACATTTTGTTCATTCATTTATCCACTGATGGGTATTTGAGTTGCTCCCACGTTCTGGCTAACGTGAACACTTGCGTACAAGTTTTTGTTTGAACACCTATCTTTAATGATGTGGGGTCCATACCAAGGAGTGGGATTGCTGAGTCATGCGTTAAGGATTTGGTGCTTATCTTAGGAGTAGCTAGAGGCCGTGCAAGTGAGGCGCTGCATGGCCAGAACTGTGTTTCTGAGCATTCGCTGTGGCTGATGCAGACAGAGGGTAGAGGGAGGCATGAGCAGCTGGTGGTGACACTAGTCCAGGTGAGGGAGAGACCGGATGAGAGTGGCGGGGAGGTGGGGGGGGACACAACACGGACTCCACATCTCCTCATCTCATTGGTCCTACTGTTCTCCCTATCACAGGCATGGACACTGGGCCCCAAGTGTCCCTGCCAATATGTTCACATATGGAAACAACTACGGTTGACCCTTGAACAACACAAGCTTGAACTGTGCAGGTCCACTTACATGTGGGCTTTCTTCTCCCTCCGCCACCCCCGAGACAGCAAGACCTCTTCCTTCTCCTCGTCCTTCTCAGCCTACTCGATGTGAAGATGACAAGGATGAAGACCTTTGTGACGATCCACTTCCACTTAATGGAAGTAAATATACCTCTTCCTTACGATTCCTCAACAACTCTTTTTCTCTAGCTTACTTTATTATAAGAGTACAGTATAAAATCCTATCAAATACATGCTGCGTGACTATGTATGCTCTTGGTAAGGCTGCCAGTCAACAGTAAGCAATGAGTAGTTAAGTTTTGGGGGAGTCCAAAGTTATACACAGGGTTTTGACTATGCAGGGGGCTGGTGTCCCCAACCCTGACATTTTCCCAGGAAGTCAGTAGCAGAGCCCACTGTGGACAAGACAGGCTTGTCAAGGTGATTTTGAACTTCTTCCCAGCTGCATTATGAGATACTCACTGACCCTGACAAAGCTTTTCGCGATATCTTTTACCTGTGAGCTCCTGTTGTGTCTGATGGAACCCTCATCCCAGATGATGGCTCATAACCATGGTGTTGCTCACTCAGCTCTTTGCCTCAACCATGAGGTGATTTCCACCATAAAGGGAGCTGTTTACTCATATGGAGCATTCTTGGTCTTGGGCTTATCAGTCCCATTGTTTACACAACTGCCTGACTTATGAGTCAAGCACAGGGTAAAAGTTCAAAACTCCCACAATCTAAAGAATCTAAGACCTACAGCATTGTATTGAGGCACCCATTTCAGTAAACACCAAAACAAAATGTCAGCAAACAGAAATGAAATGAAAACTGTCCACCTGCACCTCTTTTGACCCTCTGGCAAACCAGCACCTACCGAGAGCAACTGCTGCCCTCAGAATCTTCACTATCTGGCAGTTTCCATTCTTGCTCTCTATAAAGGACAGTCTGGGAAGGTGTGGGCACCAGACCTTCCAGATGAAAATCTGTCATGTGACCAAGTGACCAGTGGCTTCTGAGACTTCTGAAGATGGTGCTGCTTCTTGCAGAATCTTCTGGGTGACCCCTGCCTTCTAATCTGCCACTAGCAACTGTTGGCAGAAGACCCCCTCTGACTTCCCACGTGGGCAGTTCTCAAGACTTCTCCAGAAGGAAAGATGGAAGATGAACGGAGAGCTAACCCATGGAAGAAAGAAGAAATAGATCCAGTGTCATGACTGGTGTTGATTTTGCTCTCCATTTCCCTGAGGCTGATTTTAACAGTCAGCAGAAAAATCCCAATCTCAGCACTGGACCTGTAAAAGCTCCCCTTGAGAGGTAAGGGGTTGATATGGTAGAAAGCCCTTTAGCTAAAGGCAGAGCCAGAAGACCAAGGAGCACTTCAGTCAGATGTGCACGGTGAGGTGGTCCCCTGAGAGTGACCAGCCTCCCTGGGTCTCCATCACTTGTGCTTTCCTAGAGAAGCCTATGCCCCAGGTTCTTCTTGGAGGTCTGACAGCTTGAGACTCTTCCCAGGCTGCTCTTTTTTCCTTTTTTTTTTTTTTGAGTCGGGGTCCCACTCTGTCACCCAGGGTCTCACTCTGTCGGGGACTCACTCTGTCACTCACTCTGTCATACAGCGGCACGATCATGGCTCACTGCAGTCTCAGCCTCCTGGGTTCAGATGATCCTCCTGCCTCAGCCTCCTGAGTAGTTGGAATTACAGGCATGTGCCTCCACATGGGACTAATTTTGGGATTTTTTGTAGAGATGAGGTCTCTATGTTGTCCGGGCTGGTCTTGATCCCCTGAGCTCAAGCAATCCTACCCTGGCCTCCCAAAGTGCTGGGATTAAAGGCATGAGCCACAGTGCCCAGGCCCAGGCATCTTTTGAAAGTGGGAAATCGCCCTGCCTGACACATTCCAACACTACCCATCTGGTCGTTGCTGGCAGAGGGGGCCTTTAAGTCCCAGGGCCCAGGGGCAGGACCATCCAAGTGCACAGAAGATCTTGCAATCAAACTTTCAAAGGTAAATATTTGCGGTGACTCACAAGAGAGGCTTTCTGCTCTTGTTCTTCCCCCAGGGAGCCACAGGGTTATTTCCCCAGGCCTGCTAACAGCTCAGTAATCCTAGGCTCCCTTGACAGCTCTTGGGTCAGAGACGCGGTTCCTGTGACCCACTTCCTGGCTTGGGAAGCATCTGGGCTCACTGTGCCAGAGGTCAGCAGGACATTTATGGCACCGGATCCTGGTAAAGTCCCTGGTGCAAGTGTCCAGCTCATGGCCTGGAGGCTTTTCCCGGGCTAGTGAGGCAGGCAGGCAATTTACAAGCTAAGCAACACATCATAAAAGCCAGCAGCAATTGCTAAGAGTCAGCAAACCAGGACAGACGACCTTTCACCTGGACCAGGGATGCTGACAAGGTTACCGTCCTGGGTTGGGCAGGTCTGCCCAGCCAGCACTGACAACTACGACCAAGGATAACTCACAGTCATTTCCTCTAGACCCTAGAAAGCTACTGAAAACCTTGGGGGAATTTCAAGGGACGCCCCGGATCAAGTGCCCTAGTGCCATCCCTAAATTCTTTAACTGGACACAGAGAGATGGTCTTTCACGGCAAGCCCTATCCTCTCCCTCCATGACTGTGACTTGGTTTGTCTTCCTCCTGCTTCAGATCACAGATGTGGTCTCTGACAAGGCGCTCATTACCCTTGTTTGAAGAAGGGAACTGTGGTGTCATCAGAGAGCTGGGGAGGGGAAGAACCAGCTTCCTCAGAGAGAAAGCTTCTAGCTTCTGTGGTTTGTTGGTGCCTAATCTGGGTCACCAGGGGCTTGAATCTGCCAGCACATCTAGGCACACAAGCCTTCTCAGTCCCCCCATCCTGGGCTTCTGATGACATGTGAAACTCAGGGGCTACATGGCCGTCATCCCACAGAACTTCCGGTTGCCTCTGATTCCAGCTGGACCAATTCAGGATGGGCCAAGCATGGGACAGAAATGGTAGCCTCAAGAAAACGTTCATCGATTAAACTCCACTGCATACAAAAACTTACTGTGCGCTTCCTACAGGTCAAGGCACAAGCTGGGTGCCGACCCAGGAGTGAACAGGACAGGCAGAGCAGGCTCTCATGAAGTTTGGGAGCAGACAGGTGAAAGGCAAGTAGAAAAGTCAGCGTGCAGCCAGGAACTGTGTTCCAGCGCCGTAAGGTGCGCAGCCTTTGGGAGCTGACGGAGAATTTCAGGGGAGGACCTGGGTTGAGAAGGAGGATCAGAGATAGAGTCTTTGAAGAGGTGAAACTGAAACTGAGAGCTGAAGAATCAGCGGGGGAGGGGTGGCTTAGCAAGCGAGCATTCTGGGAAAAGAACTTTCTTTTTTTTTTATTAATCAATATTTTTTATTATGGTTTTGTGGGGTACTGGATCTACAAGGAACTGAAACGTACTGAAAAGAAGAAAACAAACAACCCCATTATAAAATGGGCAAAAGATATGAACAGACACTTCACAAAAGAAGACATCTGAGCAGCCAACAAACACATGAAGAAATGCTCAACCTCACTAATCATCAGGGAGATGCAAATCAAAACCACACTGAGATACCACCTAACTCCAGTCAGAATGGCAATTATCAACCACTCAAAAAATAACAACTGCTGGAGAGGGTGTGGTGAAAAGGGAACACTTCTACACTGTTGGTGGGAGTGTAAACTAGTGCAACCTCTATGGAAAGCAGTGTGGCGATTCCTAAAAGCTCTAAAATTTGATCTTCCATATGACCCTGCAATCCCCTTACTGGGAATATACCCTGAAGAACACAAATCACTCTATAAAAAAAGAACTTTCTATGCAGAGGCAAGAGTAAGAACGGAGGCCCATAGGTGGATGGGGTCTTTGTGTGTTCTAGAAACTTGAAGAAATCCTGTGTGGCCACAGTCTAGTGAGTGAGAGGGAGACTGAACTTGAGCTTTATTTAAGATGCAATGAGCCACGAGATCATTTACCTCAGGGACATGGCAAAGGTCAGTTTGTTTTTATTTATTTATGTCTTCATTTTTTCCAGTCTCCTGCATGGCAGGCGGGGACATAAAGGTCAGTTCTCCTCATGGGTCTGTACCAGACCGCTCATGCTTTTTTCCTTGGCTTTCCATGGAACACACAGATGTGAGATGGCCAGCTAGGCTTAGGGAATGATTTAGGGACAAGGGGACATCTTCTGATTTCTAAACAGTCATACTTGCAGCCCCTGCATCAGATCTATCTATGGCTGGTCCTCTTGAACCCCATCTGCAGGCTAGGCCTTGTCCCTTGGCCCAATCCAGACTAGTATGAGATGCACTTAGGGGTGAGACTCGGCATCTCCTCTCTGCTGTTATTAGGACATCTGCCATCCAGCTCTGTGGTTGGATGCTTCCAGCCTGATGCTGAGCTTTCCTAGGACTGGACCTCAACCCGCTTGCTCTTCATGTCTGTCGCTGCTCCTGGGTCACAGTACAGCATCTGAAATTCTGCTCTGTGATGACAGACCTTCCAGGAGCTGACTGTGGCCTGCCTGCACTTGCAAATAGTGCCTGATCCTGGATCCCACTGCTCTCTTGCTCCACCTGCCTCAGACCCAGCCTTCCTCTTGGATGGTTCTTTTTTTTTTTTTTTTGAGTTGGAGTCTCACTCTGTCACCCAGACTGGAGTGCAGTGGCACGCTCCCAGCCACCACAGCCTCGACCCGCTGGGCTCCGGCGATCCTTCCGCCTCAGCCTTCCAAGTAGCTGAAACTACAGGTGCATGCTAGCACGACCAGCTAATTTTCTATTTATTACAGAGATGAAGTCTCTCCAAGTTGCCTGGGCTGGTCTTGAACTTGCGGGCTCAGGCAGTCCACTCGCCTTGGCTTTCCAAAGTGCTGGGATTACAGGCTGAGCCGCCGAGCCCGGTCTTTGGCTGGTTCTTGATGGTAGACAGTCACACCACACCCTGCCCAGGTCCCTTAACTCCAGACCCTGGATCTGCCTGGTAGGCGGAGTTCCCTACTAGCACCTGCACTTGGGTGCTCCTGTCTTGCGAGGCGGTCGAAACCCAAGGGCAGGCTGCTGCCGTCTCTCCCGCAACCTGCTGCTGTGAATGCCCAGCTGTGGCCCAGTGAGATGCCAGCCTCTGTGTGTGCCCCACAGGTAGGAATCAGGGCAGGCGTTCACATTTGTAAGGGGTAATTGAAAAGAGACTGACCATCGGCAGACGTCCCTATTGAATGGGCTTAATGTGCATGAAAGGAGATTTAAATCAGTGTCATTGAATCGGGGGCATACTGGGACCAGCACAGGTCATTGGCCCACCTCTATCACTTGCCACTAAAGGAACAGTGTGCTTGTGGGCTGGCCTGTGGCCAGAGAAGCAAGCCTTGCTGAAAGAATAAACAGACGCTCAACAGGCTTGTGGAATAGATACTTTCCAAATGAATCTGGCAGGGGGTCCTTTTCTTCAAATGAAGTCTTAGGTAGAAGCACAATATTGAAAACAGACGAGAGCAAAGCTTTGCTCCCACTCCCATGAAAACTGTTAAGCTTTGTGGGGGGGCATTGGAGAAGCACTGCTGAAAATTCAGAGACCCTGAGCAGTGGGGTGAGTGTACCCCATGAGGAGGAGGCATGGTGAGGGAGAGGACACATAGTGCTCATATGATGAGGCTAAGGAAACAGCAGCCGCCTTGGACCAGGCAAGCACAGGCCAGATGAAGCTGGGTGCTCTGTGGGTTCCATTGTTAAACTCCAAAATCTTTGCCAACATGACACAAGCCGGAACTGAGGCTCTGTGAGGCTAAGTGACCTCTCCAAGGCCACACACCTTCCGGAGTGCCACGATGTGACCCTTGGTGTATCCCTCTGACAGCCAGTGGCACCAGAGGGCCCCTCCATCTGCAAGGATTCCCATTGGATGACTCTTGCTGGGGACAAACAGGGAAGAGTCCAGCAGCTTTGGAGGTCACTCAAGCTGGCTGTCAAGTGCTCTGGGCTGATTAACTGTGGGCTTAAGGGAAGACAAGTGTGCTTTGACGCCGCAGATCTGTCCTGGGCCTGTTGGGGCTCGTTTCTGCGCTCTGAATGAGGAAGCTGTGCCGTGCAGGCGCCTGGCAAAACAAGAATAGGCCCTAAGATGCCCAGGGGAAATACAAAGTATCGTCATTGTGGGAGAATGAAACCAGTGCCAGGCTACCAGAGGGCTCAGCGGCCAAGCATTATTGCAGCAGAGGGAAGAGGTTCATATTTTCCAGACAAACAAGGCAACTTTTCTAACTGGAAACACTGTGGTCATGACGTCATGCCAGACGACACCCTCAGCCCAGGCTAGGCCAATCAGTGGCTGCCCTCCTCTTGGGACAAATACCTCCTCCAAGGGTCCTTTCCGGGCAGTGGGGGATGTACCAGCTGTTCCCCTGGCATCACCCATTTGCCCCCCAAGTTGAATAGGACTTCAGGTGACAGTGGGAAGAGGTCTTTAGGGCAGGAGCAATTCACAGCTACATTTCACAGTGGCCTCTGGTAGTCAAATCACTTCCCACAGGTTCCAGGCAACTTGAGATGGCAAAGGACCCTGAGAGAGGGACTGGCTTTGACAGGCATCAATTGGCAGGTGTGAATCCCTAGAACCAAGTTGCTGTCTCCAATGCAGAGGGGTCCAAGAAGAGGTAACAAAGCTCGGATTCCCCCTGGTGGGTAGACTCTCTGGGTGCCCCAGAAATACTACTGTAGCTACTCCATCTCTGACCTTGTTCAATGGGTAAAAATGCCAAGGTTATTTGTCCGTCCGTCCATTTAGGCTCTGGGTACTGTCCAGACACCTGGTGTTCTGTCTGCCCCCAGACTGCCCAAAGCCCCTCTTGTGGCAGGTAACTGAAGTGGGCCAGCCAGCTCTCCCTGTCCAGTTCCCTGTGCTTTGGACCCCTCCCGGGCTCCCTGTGAATCAAAACGCTGTACCTGGTGTCCTCTGCATGGTGATAGCCTTGTGGGAGACTGGCCAGATACTCAGTCACACATCTGCATGCTAAAGCATTCATCGGTGACTCTAAATGCAGCTGAGAAGGTGAAATCTCACCTCTTCTCACCTACCCAAGAGACCTGTGGAAGAGGATTTACCTTTTCTAGCTAGCCAGCCCCCTGCCAGTGATCATCTGAAAGCTTTCAGCTGGGCCTTTGTGCAGTCATAAAGGTATAAGGAAGGATCAATGGGGCCCAGTTTTTAAAAGTGGAAGAGTTACATTTTTAAAAGACATAGAATTACCACATAAGCCAGCAATTCCACTCCTGGGTACATACCCAAAAAGACTAGAAACAGGGACTCAAGCAAATACTTGTACACACATGTTCATAGCAGCACTATTCATACTTGCCAAAGATGGAAACAGCCCAAATGTCCATCAACTCATGAATGGACCAACACGATGTGGCAGACAGGTGATAGGATATTATTCCGCTCCAAGAGTGGGTGATCTGCTGGTACATGCCACCACACAGATGAGCCTCAACACACAACGCTAAGTGAGAGGAGCCAGACACAAAAGGTCACTTCCTACGATTCCACAGACACGAAATGCCCCAAATGGGCAAATTCAGAGACAGAAGGTTGATCAGTGGTTGCCAGGGACTGGGGGGAGGGAGAATGCAGAGTGACTGCTTTCTGAGTATGGAGGTTCCTTTTGGGGTGATGAAAATGTTTTGAAACCAGAAAACCTTTTTTTTCTTTTGGAGTTGGAATCTCACTCCATCGTCCAGGCTGGAGTGCAGTGGCATGCTCCCGGCCACCCCAGCGTCGAGCTGCTGGGCTCTGGTGATCCTTCCACCTCAGCCTTCCAAGTAGCCGGAACTATAGGCGTGTGCTACCACGCTGGCTAATTTATTTTACTTTATTGTAGAGATAAGGTCTCACCAAGTTGCCCAGGCCAGTCTCAAACCTGCGGGCTCAGGCAACCCATTCGCCTCGCCCTCCCAAAGTACTGGGATGACAGGCTGAGCCACTGAGCCCGGCCACCAGAGACATTTTGTACAACACTGGGAATGTACTAAATGCCACTGGGTGGTTCACTTTAAAATGACTAATTTAATACGCTGTGAACTAAAAAGGGGGTGGGGGAGGGATGTTCAAAGAAAGGCACCTTCAGAGTTCTGTGTGGGAGAGAACGATCCCCATGGTGAGGGGGTCTTGCAAACTGTGGGGGACCCAGAAGCACTTTCCTTCCTTCTTAGGGGTATGTGTGTGTGTGATCCAGGTATGCCCTGCTGGAGAAGAGTCAGACTGTCTGCACCTGAGCTGGTGGGGCACTCGGGGAGCCCAGTCTGAACTGTCCCATAGGACAGGGGTACCAAAGACCGCCCAGGTAGGACTTCCTAGAACTTCTGGGCATGTGCCTATGTTGCTGTTGAGATCCTACAGCTGGGGGAAGGCCCGGTGAGGTTTCCTAACAATGGGTGGGAGTCAGAGGATCAGAGCAGGGAGGACATTCAAGAGTTGAGACACTACACGGGACCCCTCTGGAGGATTAAGTTCTTGGGCACTCTTCCCCCAGAGGATGGAAGGAGGCTGATTTTGCGAACAGTTCTGTTACCTCTTTCCATCTTGCCTTCTCATGCCCGTTAGTTCCCCGAAATCCATCAATGACATCTGACGCACCAGAATTACCATGCAGTGGTGGGTGGAGGGAGGGAGGAGGCAGAGACCGAGGGAAGGGGGACCCACCCCCCCACTCCAAGACCTGGCTTTATTCCCTCTCCTGAGACCATCAGGCATTTGTGAAGGTCACAGCGGGAGTCCTGATGGGGCCAAGGTCAACATGGCCAGGCCTGGGTAGGGCTGGGAGGGGGAAGAAGACAGCCCCAAGGAGCAGCCCTGGCCTAGAAATCTCCAGAGCAGATAAACCAGATCAGATTTCCTAAATACACCCAAGGTGGGGGGTGGGGGGTGGGGGTGGGGGAAGGTGGCAGCAACAGGCGGTGCCATTTTATTATAAGTAAGGGCTCATGAAGCCTTGGCTAGGAGGAGTGATTCAACAGATGGAGATTTTGGAGGCGAGGGTTGACTGGGGGTGGGAGTCTAGTCACTTTTTCCAAACACAGATGCTAGTTCTGGGGAGGAAGCCTACCGACAACTTCCCAGGGTGATTCAGAAGTGCAGCCCTTACTGTGGCTGGCCACGTGCAGTCCTGGCTCTGGTGTTTCCTAGTGGTGGTCTTGGGCGTGTTAGTCTCACCTCAAAGTTCTCTGCGCCTATTTCTTTGTGTGTCCAGTGAAAGTACTGCACTTGGGCCAAGGCATCCTCCGGATATCTACAGCCCGTCTGACCCTGGGTCCAGTCCCTGAGGTTTGTTATTATAATTTTTTAAAAGGCTAGTCAGTGTAATCTCTCTAAAACTAACGACCCCGTATCCCTCCAGGAGACTTACACTCATCTAGTCACTTGATGGTGACTTATGGAACATCTATCTGCTTTGTGCCAGAAACACAAGAGCTGAAGCTTTTGCTTTCATTCCAGAGTTTCCACTCACATTCCGGTGGCTGGATCAAGAGGCATTTGTAACAGAAAACAGTACATTAAATAATGTCAGCTGTTTCAGATTAATTCCACCAACATGGAAATAGCAAACCCGGGGCATTTTGGAGAGTTAGTCATAAGTGGAAACTAAATATGAATAAAGCTGGTGCACGCATTTGGCTCACATCAGAGTCATGTCCGCACGCAGACTCTGTTCACCTGTGAATGGTATCCCCCAAACACTTACGGGACCTTAGCCGTACATACGGGTTTCTGAACCAGAGAGTTCTCTTCCAGCTAGGGCACTGTCTAAGTCTGGTCAACTGTGCTCAATAGGAGGTTTGACCTGTGACCTTAAGAATCAGGAGACAGGCCGGGCACGGTGGCTCAAGCCTGTCATCCTAGCACGTTGGGAGGCCGAGGTGAGTGGATTGCCTGGGCCCACAGGTTCGAGACCAGCCCAGGCAACTAGGCAAGACCTCATCTCTACAATAAATAAAAAATTAGACGGGTGTGGTAGCATATGCCTGTAGTTCCGGCTACTTGGAAGGCTGAGGTAGAAGGATTACCTGGGTCCAGCAGGTCGAGGCTGCAGTGGCTGTGAGCGTGCCACTGCAATCTGGCTTCTCTGCTGAGCCCAGGAACCCGCACCTGGCCTGAGGGACCATAATTCCTCCCCCACCCACCTTAAGGTCTTCTACCTGTTTGTATCGAGTGAATTTCTGTTAACTGCTCAACTCCTAAAGCAGTGAGATGTGGTGGGATGAGAAGAGAGAGGAAAAGAAAGATATTCACATATTCCCATCGACATACACAAGATACTCGCACACACAAGGCTGGCTGGGGGCTGGAAGGGAAAATAGGCAGGGCACGGCACTGAGGCTTCACGGTCGGATTGTCAAAACACCGGCTTTCAAGTGAACCAGGCTCTGACCTTGCCGAGGTCTGCTTTCGTACACAAGACCTGTTTACCAGCAAGTGCAAACATCACTCACAATTTGGGTCCACTCAGCACTAAAAGAATACTCAGTACTGTCAGCATTCTGGGGATTTTCTTGGATGTCAAATTTCTTCATGTAAACCAAATGTCTCGAGCAATTTGAAATTAGAGTCCCAAGGCGAAAATAAAAGACAAAAAGGGAAATACTAACACCGGAATTCAGAGGCGTCCTCCAAGCTAGGTCAAAAGGCAGCGTCTGGCTGGGCTTGGTGGCTCAGCCTGTAATCCCAGCAATTTGGAAGGCTGAGGCGAGTGGATTGCCTAAGCCCACAGATTCGAGACCCACCCGGGCAACTTGGCGAGACCTCATCTCTACAATAAATAAAAAATCAGCTGGGCATGGTAGCGCGCGCCTGTAGTTCTGGCTACATGGAAGGCTGAGACGGAAGGATCGCCAGAGTCCAGCAGGTGGAGGCTGCGGTGGCTGGGAGCGTGCCACTGCACTCCAGTCTGGGTGACAGAGTGAGAGTCCAACTCAAAAAAATAAAGGCAGGCACTTTGGCCACCCCTTCCCTGACCAACCAATCTCCAACTGTCCTCTTACCCCAGGATGTTGTGTGAGAACAAGCATCTCAGGGGCCGCACCTCTCCAAAGCTGCACAGACCACGGATTGACCAGCCAGCGCATGGCCAGGGAAGTGCCTCCCTCTCCTCCTGCCTTTAATCGAAACAGATGTTAAGATTGGCAGGTCTGTCCACTCCTGAGAGTGCCTTAGCCAGGTGGCTGCCTCCATGGGGGCAGTGGGGGAGAGGCCTAGAGAGAGTTTAAAAGCTTTTAAACACTATTACAATATTTTAAGTAAAAATTAGATCAATAAACTCTCTGTTCCTGGGTGGTCCCAGAGCAGCATGCATCTTGCTTTCTAGAAGTGTCGCAGATCCTGCTCCATCCTGGAAAAGCCTTTACACACTCAGTAGCAGAGTCCGGCAGCCACTGCGACCCACGGAAAGGAAAGAGCCGTCTGTTTCTGCCACCCACGGCTGCTCCATCATCTTCCCAAAAGACAGAAACGGCCATGCCGTTTCCTCTGCTCTAAAACATTCCATATCTCCCCCATCGTCTACATCAGGGACTGGCAAACTATGGCTTGAGGGCCAAATCTCACCTGTCCTGTTGTGTAAATAGACTTTTACCCACCCACGCATGTGTTGTCTATGGTGGCTCTTGGGCTCCAGGGCAGAGCCGAGCGGCTGCCAGAGCCTGCATGGTTGGCAAAGCCTGGCCGGCTTGCTGTCTGGCTCTATACAGAAAAAGATGGCTGACCGGCTGTACCCTCCTCCCTGTCCTGACCCTCCTCCCTGTCCCGACTCTCCTGAGGAGACAGGGTCCTGTCCTAGCTCCCTCTGTGGACAGGACAGACTGTGTGGTCACACTCAGGGAGCCCCAGGGGAGAGGGGAATGAGGAGGTAGTGCTGGGCTGCCCAGCCTAGGAGCTGGGCAGGGGTAGTAGAAGCAGGGTAGCAGAAGCCCTCCCACAGGCTCTGCTGGACCTGGGGGCATGGCGGGCTCCCGAGATGGGAGACTCACAGAACCCACTGTGAGGTCACCACTGGGCTATGGAGCATGTAAGTGAATTCGTATAGGTTTCTTATTTATTTAAACCACAGGAAGGGCTGGGCGCGGCAGCTCAAGCCTGTCATCCCAGCACTTTGGGAGATCAAAGTGGGAGGACTGCTTGAGGCCAGGAGTTCGAGACCAGGCTGGCAACATAGTGAGACCTCATCTCTACAGAAGATTAAAAAATGAGCCAGTCACGGGTGTAGCTGCTGTCCCAGTGACTCAGGAGGCTGAGGCAGAAGGATCGCCTGAGCCCAGGAGCTTGAGGCTGCGGTGAGCCGTGATGGTGCCACCGCACTCCAGACTGAGCAACAGAGTGAGACCTTGACTCAAAAGAAACAAACACACACACACACAAAAACTGCAGGAAGAAAAATCAGAGTAGGTGCCTTGGGGACACCCCCATTCCCTGGTGCCTCTGGGGCTTCCTGCTCTGGCTCCTGCTTAATGGGTTTCAAGAACATCTCCTTGGTCTCAGACATGGCGAAACCATGATTTCGGCTGGCTGCCCCCTGCCGTTCCTTCCTCGGCCCTAACCACCATGGCACCCATCTGGCTTTGCAGTAGGGCTGAATTTGAAATTCCTTTTTTGTCACCACCAGTGGTTCGTAGCCGGGTGGCCAGAAGATGATAGGCAAAGCAAGAACACTCAAGTGGAAGACCTGCGGAGGGTCCCCCTCAGGGTCTGTCTACCACAGTCAGAAACAGCTTTTTCCCTTTGACAAACCCTGGGCCACTATGGGATGACCTGGGGCTGGGTCCGCTGACCCCGTCCAGGGCTGCCTTGCGGATGCTCTCGACCCGGTCTGTGGCCTGGAGGCGGAGGGGGCCTCTGCGGACATCCACCCTCATATCTCCTCCGTGGAACAGTCTGTCTCTTGATTACAGGCTGAGCCACCGAGCCCGGCACTCCATCTTTTTTTTTTTTTTTTTTTTTTGAGTTGGAGTCTCACTCTGTCCCCAGATTGGAGGGCAGTGGCCGTTCCTGGCCACCTCAACCTGCTGGGCTCTGGTGATCCTTCTGCCTCAGCCTTCCCAGTAGCTGGAACTACAGGCACATGCTACCACACCCGGCTAATTTTTGATTTATTGTAGAGATGAAGTCTCACCGAGTTGCCCAGGCGGGTCTCGAACCCACGGGCTCAGGCAATTCACTCACCTCGGCCTCCCAAAGGCGCGGGATGACAGGCTGAGCCACCGAGCCCGGCTTCTTGCTCCATCTTTCGAGACCCAGGCTGGGCGCGTGCTGTGGAGAGGGCCGCCCTCCCTCTGGCTGAGCGCGGGGGTTCCCGTGACCCTTTCTTCGTTATCTCCACCCTTAAGGAAATGTCGCCCTGTTCTTCGTTGGGTGAGCATTCCTTGGTTCTCTCTGGGAATCAAGGGAATGGCCTACAGAGATCAGCGGTCAGGAAGGCCAAGAAGGTTAGAAATGGGAAATCTCCTTCTACTTACTCTGCCCCCCGTCTGCCAGAGGTCTGCGTCCCTTCCTTGTCTCAGATGCCTGCCTCAGTGTCCCCTCCTCACAGAGGCCTCCCAGAGCACCCACCTGAAACTGAGCCTGCCCCACTGCTCCTTGCTGTCAGGCTCCGCCTCCTTCCCGGCCTGAGCTCTTCTTGGTGCATGCTATCCACCATCACCTGACACGTTCACATCCGCACCCGCAACGGTTCACCATGAGTCCCTTCCCACCAGGGGATGGACTCTGTAATGGGCAGGCCTAACACCCTGGGTGGCAGGGGCTGTATTCTGTGCCTACTCAAAGCACCCCAGCGGGTGCTTCCTGGTGAGCTGCTGTTGTCGAACTCTTTTCCCATCCAAGTTCTAACCAGCTTTCGAGATCAGATGAGCTCTGAGGTCGGGCGCGTCCAGGGAGGATGGCCGTGCACTGAGTGCTTCTTTATTCCAGCAGAAACCTCACACGCACAAAGGGGGGTGCCGGGCCCCCACACAGACATACCTGTGTCCTGGAACCGGTGGACACGATCTTATTTGGAAAAAGGGTCTTTGCGGATGTACTTAAGTCCGGGATCCAGAAATGAAATCACTCTGGGCCATCTGGTAGACCCTAGATCCAACGACAAAGGCCCCAGAGAGACACACAGAGAAGAGAAGGAAGGCCATGGGAAGTGGAGGCGGAGGCAGGGCCGGGAGTGACACAGCCACCAGCCAAGGGATGCCTGGGGCCACCGAGCCGGAGGAAGCCAGGAAGCATCCTCTTCCTCGCGCCTTCAGAGAGAGCACAGCCCTGCCAGCACCGTCATTTCTAACTTCTGGCCTCCAGAACTGAGAAAAGCTATTTCTGTTGTTCTAAGCCTCCCGGTTTGTGGTAATTTGTTCCGGCGGCCACAGGAGACTAGTACAGGTGGGCAGACATCCGCCACACCTGGACGGCGGGCATGGTGAGACAGACCCTGGCATGGGGCAAAGAGTCTGCGAGGGGAGACAGACGATAATTAAGCGAAGAGAAAAGTGCCCATAATTACAGCTGGCGAAGATCTCGGAAGGAAACAGGTTGGCCGATTGAAGTGAGAGTCACTGGGGGAGGGGGAGGGGAAGGCAGGGGCTGGCCGTGCCGCTGGGAT
>NW_007261800.1:37978-109085 GCF_000164805.1 Carlito syrichta | reverse complement strand
CCCCCGCCCGCCCGGCCCCCCTTCTGCGTCTAGCCGCTCCTTCCCTCGCCTTCCTCCTCACTGGCGGGGGGATCTTTCCAAAATGAGAGCAGTAGCAGCTGCCATGTACAAGGTGCCCGCCAGGACAGCTGCGGAATGTGGGGCACTGGGTATCCATCCCCATTCTACAGATTGAAGGGCCGGGCTCAGGGCGGAGGGACTGGTTCTGAGACTGTTCCTGTCCTCTGGGCTTCCCACGCTCTCTCCCCCCGCAGTCCCCACCTTGCTCAAAAGTCCCATGCGTCATCCGCTTTCTGACCTATCAGACCCACACTCCTCAGTGACGTGCTCAGGGCCCCAACTCTCTGATTTCTGCATAAATTGTCTTCTAATCTTATCAAGAACTTTCCAGTGAACCCACACAGATCCCCACTCACCTCTTTCTTGCAGCTCTACAAGCCTCCTTTCATAATTACTGTATGAAGTATATTATAAAAGCCACGATAATATCATTGCTATACATCAATTGCCTACCTTTTCTGAGCCTAACTGTGGGCCTGCCCTATGCTAGCTGCTTTGCCTATATGACCGGGTCATGATTAAAACAGCCTCATGAGACACATTTCAGCACTTGCACTTTATTTATTTGATAAATTTTTTTTTTTTGTTTTTTTGAGTCAGGGTCTCACTCTGTTGCCCAGGCTGGAGTGCGGTGGCACGATCATAGTTCACTGCAGCCTCAACCTCCTGGGCTCAGGCGATCCTCCCTCCTCAACCTCCCGAGTAGCCGGGACTACAGGCTCATGCCACCATGCCCGGCAAATTTTTTTGTAGAGACGAGGTCTCGCTATGTTGCCCAGGCTGGTCTCCAACTCCTGGACTCAAGTGAGCCTCTCGCCTCGGCATCCCAAAGTGCCGGAATTACAGGCAGCATCTGCATTTTGGAACTGAAGACCCTGGCCCAAGACTGGTGATTCTGTCTGAGCGTGGTGTATTCTCCTACTCCCGACTCTCAGCATTTGTGCTCCTTTCTGCTAATAACTATAACATTTGATTGACCAGGGCCCCCTGGCCGCAACCCGGGCCCAGTAATTTATGAGTAGACAGAACAGCCTTGTCCAGAAACAATGTTGCCTTTCAAACTGTTTTCCGCCTTGGACAGTGGATTTATAAACTGAACTGGTGTTTTATGGTGTTGCAAAGTGATTTTGTACATTTCATTGTTCTGCAGAAACCTTCCTGACCACTCCCAGATGAAGGTGCTTCGCTTCAATTTGCTCCCAATAAGATCAGGGCCAGAGGATGGCCGGCGGGAGGAGAGAGGCTGAGGTTCACCCAACCTCTCAGTCTCCATCATTGCCAAAGGCCACCACACCACCTCCCGGAAGCCCCAAACCCACGTGTTCAGAACAATGAGCTCACTATACCACAGGGCAAATGCCCCGGCGGATCAGCAAAGCCCTCCCTCTGAGAAACGCTGAGTCATGGGGGGGCCATGTCAGGTGGCGGGGACCACCCTCTGCTCCTCCATATCCCCCCTCAGAGCAGAACCCACCACCCCCGTGATCCTAGGGGCTCCATGAAAACCCTGTGTCTGATTTGATTTCTATGCCAGCCGTTCGGACGGGGTCAGGAAGGATGAGATCCCGCAGGGTGCTCCTACCCGGGTCCCCTGGCCGCAACCCCGGCTGCAATTTATGAGTAGACAGAGCCACATAGCTACGTTATCACAGTAACAGCCTTGTCCAGAAACAATGTTGCCTTTCAAATTGTTTTCCGCCTTGGACAGTGGATTTATAAACTGAACTGGTGACTAGGAACAGAAGCCCAGGCCGCAAAGACTAAACGCCTTGTTCTACGGGGGCCTGGTTTAGTATTATCTTGATAAGATAAACACAGATCATAGCTTGTTGGAGGTTGGAGACTTTTCTCTAGATGGCTTCGCGTCTGCGTTTACTTTCTGGCTGAAACTGGGGGCTGCTTTCAGATTAAAGGGAGAAGAAGAAAAAGCCATTTTCTGGATGTCTTTCCAGAAAGGAAGTTGGATGTAATTATAAGATGTTACGTTTGCCTGTCTCTAAATAGCTCAGAAATAAACTGGCCGGGTTACTCCCATAATGGTGCCCCTAAAACTGCTTACAGGGGGTTCAGTGTGATGGTGCTAGGCTGCTACTGTTGACAATTTTTTTTTTTTTGAGTTGAAGTCTCACTCTGTCACTCAAGCTGGAGTGCCGAGGCACACTCCCGGCCACTCTAGCATCGATCTGCTGGGCTCCAGTGATCCTTCCGCCTCCACCTTCCAAGTAGCCGGAATTACAGGTGTGCGCTACCACATCCGGCTAGCTTTTTTTTTTTTTTTTTTAATTGTAGAGACGCGGTCTTGCCAAGTTGCCTGGGCTGGTCTGGGTGATGCACGTACAAGGTTTGTCCATGTATTCTTCCATTTATATGTCTGTTTACAAATCTCCATAATAAAAAGCAAAAAAAAAAAAAAAAAAAAAAAAGGGCAGCTGGTTTGAATAATTGCTGTAGCTGTTTGATGAACATATGGGGTTTTATTATTATAGTATTCTTTTTCTGTGTTTGTTTAAAATGTTCCATGGGTAAAAAGAAAACAGGTAATTTGGTCAAAAGGCAATAGCTTAAAACCACTTTTCTGCTCACGTATTCTTTCAACAAATATTTATTTGTACCATATGCTCCCCTATGCGCCGGGCAAGAGAACTCCACGGAGGTGACATTATCCCAGTAATATATTTACTTTCCTCCACTGTGAACACCTGGTGGGGGCTTCCTTAGCCATAAGGAAGGGCACCTCTGGGAGATGAGGGTGGTTCTTTGGAAGGGGACTGAGCTCACTCTAGACTTTGCTGGGGGCTGGAGGCTGGGAGGAAAGGCCCTGGCCTCCTGGGAATCTGTCCAGTCTGTTACTCCTAAGAACCCTGGAGCAGCTCCAACGGAGGGAGAGGAGTTTCTAGAAGCCCCTGCAATGTGGGCCGCCTACCCCTTCACTCATTAATTACAGCTGCCCTCTGTCCCTCCTTTAAGGCTGAAAGGTGTTTCTAGAAAGAGTCCAACCCACCCCTTGCTTTGGGGCCATGCTGTAAGCACTCGGGACAGATGGCGGCCGATCCCATTCGTAAAGATCTCTGGGCACGAGCAACCCCGAGACAGAGCCAGTGAGAGTGGCCAGGGCTGAGCATGGTGTCGGCTCAGGACCAGGGGACAAAGCCCTCTGTGTTGCTCTGTGCTGTTAACTCCACAGCACGTGATTCATCTTACTGGGCAGGGGGCAGGGGGCTGAAATCCTGGAATCACCTGCTTTTGGGTTTGCCACCTACATTCACCTATCTGGCGGCTGTTTTTTGAATCTAGTGTCTGGCAGAGTCCCACACCTAGGCGTCAGCCCATGGGAAACCTCATGGGGAGTCTGGCCTGTCTGGAGCAGCACCTCCAATACCCTGCTCGTGCCAGATGGATGGCGGGTTTCTGCAGGGACAGAAAAACTTAGGAGAGGACAGTTGAGAATGTGGAAGACTCAGGTTCACATCAACCATGCCATGGTGCTGCTGGTTTCTTTGGCAGAAGATGGGCAAGGTTTGGGGCCGTGTCTTTTAAAATTTCAAGTTCAGGTTGGGTGCAGTGGCTCCCACCTGTAATCCTAGCACTTTGGGAGGCTGAGGCGGGAGAATTGCTTGAGCCCAGGAGTTCAAGACCAGCCTGGGCAACATAGCAAGACCTCATCTCTACAAAAATAAAAAATTTGGCAGGGCTCAATGGCTCAACCTGAAATCCCGGCATTTTGGGAGGCTGAGGCAAGTGGATTGCCAGAGCCCGTGGGTTAGAGACCAGCCCAGGCAGCTTGGTGAGACCTCATCTCTACAATAAATAAAAAATTAGCCAGGTGTGGTAGAATGTGCCTGTAGTTCCAGTGACTTGGAAGGCTGAGGTGGAAGGTTTGCTGGAGCCCAGCAGGTCAATGCTGGGGTG
Source organism: Carlito syrichta (assembly GCF_000164805.1). Lineage (NCBI taxonomy): Eukaryota > Metazoa > Chordata > Mammalia > Primates > Tarsiidae > Carlito > Carlito syrichta. Next base: position 105,116 of record NW_007261800.1, on the reverse strand, counting down.
GCTATGAGTGATTAGTGTGCCATTGCACTCCAGCCTGGACACAGAGTGAGACTCCAACTCCAAAAAAAAAAAAAAAAAAAATACTGGGCGTGGTGTCACACACCTATAGGTCCAGCTTCTTGGGAGGCTGAGGTGGAGGACTGCCTGAGTCCAGGAGGTAGAGGCTGTGGTGAGCTCTGATTATGCTACTGCACTCAAGCCTGGGTGACAGAGTGAGACCAACTCTAAAAAAAAAATTTTTAAAGCTTATATTTCACATCCTGTGCTTGTTCTAGGCTATTCTATCAGGACAAGGAACTTGATCTTGATCTTTTTTTCTGATCATTTGCCATCAACAGCTGAGGTGGAGAGGTGATTTTAAGTCTCAGAATCATAAAGTCGTTTCTTTCTCATCTCTGGGCAGTGAGAACAGCTGTCTCTGAATCACACAGATTGAAGGAAACCTAAAATACCAGAGGACATTTGACTGCTTATCTATGTAACAACAAACATCTCGCTGTATTCAGTGGTTTCTGAACACAGAGATGCTCTCACAAGGGATGGGGCTGGGGACTGCTAGGGACTGGGACACAGGAGTCAGAAAGGCACAGCTCCCCCCCCCTCCCAGGGACATCAGACCTGGGGCAGAGACAGACACAAACAATCCAAAGGGTGCAACTAGCTGAGGGCAAGTAGGGGGCAAGAGACAGGTGGGGCAGATGCACGTGGCCCCTGCAGAACCTGCAGCCCAAAGTTCCAGTCACGCTCGGATGGGATGCCACGAGGGCGGGACACTTTCACGTTCCATCTCAGGAGCAGAGTCTGGAAACTTGGGAAGAGCTGGCCTCATTTTTCTCGTCCAGATGTCTGGCACGGCCTTGGCATCACCCACAATGCCTTCGACGAGGCAAAAGACCTGGAATCTCTCCCGAAGAGACGGAGATGCGGAGCAGGCAGGCCAAGCCTTGGAAGTGGGTTCTGTGGAAGACGAGAGCAGCTAGCTGCCCTCTCCACCGAGGGGGCAGACAGGAGCCGGTGTTGGAGCACAGCTGGAGAGAAGCTGGAGGGAAGGCCGTGGGGCCAGGGAGAGCTCCTTCAGAAGACAGGAAGTGACTCCGCTGGATCATTAACGAGCCCTAGTGGCAGCAATCCACTCTCCCTGTGTGTTCACGAGTTTGCCAGCCATTTTAACTCTGTTGCCTTGTGTGCTGTGTCTGAGGGTAGGAACCTACTGTTTCTTCCTTACCCAGCACCGGGAACAGTGCCTGGAATGTCACAGACCTTCAGATGTCTGCAGGATGTCTCAGTCAAGATGATCTGGCTCCCTAGGGGACATGGGGCAACGTCATTTTTGGTTGTCATAACTGTGGGGAGGAGGCTTCTGGTATCTAGTGGGTAGAGGATCAGGAGGCTGCTAAACATCTTATGATGCACAGGACAAAGACTTACCCATCCAAAAAGCAATAGCGCCAAGTCTTGCTATTCACTTCTGCACAGAAGCATGAAGGGTCCATGGGGGTATGCGAATTCCTCTTTTCCGGGATTTTTTTTATTTTAAAGATGGGGGTTGCAATTCAGGGTTAGGTATATAAATGCCCATTATGCAGGTACCTTGCTGATGAGGTGTGCCTCCCCTCCGCTGGCAGATTCCTACTACTGCCAATCCCGCCTCCTCCTCCCCACACCCTGGCAGTCTCTGCTACTGCCAATCTTTTTCTTACAGTATTACGATAATTGTTCAAGGTCTGCTTATGTATGATAACATGTGACACTCCGTTTGTTGTTTCTGCGATGGATCGCTCAGTATTATAGACTCTCAGTCCATCCAAGGTGCCGTGAAGTTCATGGTTTTGCCCTTCTCTGTGGTTGCATAATATTTCATCGTGTATACGTGCCACGTTTTTTCCCCAGGAATTTTAAGAATGGAGCCCCTCTGCCTCCATGCGTTTGGGAGTCTGGGATGAACAAGAAGACTGAAATGGGTCGTCGATCCCTGGAGCTCCCCCACCGTCCTACAACCAGACACCAGAGCTGTGGGTTGCCGCCTCTTCATTCGACGGCATCTTCCTCCCACTTGGACTTATTTCACTGGCTTTTCCTGAGACATCAGGGGATGGCCAACAGGAGTGAATTCTTTCAGGCCATAAGGCAGTGACAAGTTCCGCACGTGGGACTGGTGTTCCATGGTGTGTCTGCCCCAGGAGAGGGAGAGACAACATCGTAAGTCCTGTGTATCAAAGACAAATCCTCTAGGCTCCAGTTCCAACTTGCAGATACTTTTATGGCCAAGTCATGAGACGCGTAGCCGATGGACTTTTAATTATAGCAGTTCTGTGGGGTGGCAGAGGAGATGGAAGAACTATGATAATAAGGATACAGCAAGTAAAAGAGCTCCTGAGAGAATGCATGTTCCTGCCTGGGAGAAGGTAACAGCAGGATGATACCCCACATGGTACCACGCATGTCACCCACATTCCCATCTTGAAACAGGCCTGTGATGCACACAGAGCAAGGTTTCCTGTCCCAACTTTTCTGATGAACTTAAGTAGTTTTTCTGAGGCCAAACTGAAGTCGACAGACCCAGTCTTTAAATCATCTTCAGAAAACTGTAACATCCTTTGCCATCCAAGATCAACCTGGGCGTTTTAGAAACCAAGACCCCGAATGAACGTAGGAAAGGTTTAGCTATCTTCCTTCTACCTCAGTGTCTCTTTGGGAGAGGCTTAGAAGTGAGTTAATTTGTCTGATGATCCCCGAACAGAGCCTCATCAGAGTAAAAAGTATTATTTTTACTAAAGAGGTCTTGCTGTTTGCCAAACACTGTACTGAGCATTTTATACATATCAACTCATTAATTTGCTTAATCTCTTGATGAGAAATATACTATTAACATCCCTGATTGATGAGGAAACCACGGCACGGAGATCTTGAGTCACTTGGTCAAGGCCACACAACCAGTCAATGGCAGAGCCTATTGGGGACCCAGGAAGTCTGGCTTCAGGGTCCCTGCTCAGGGTCCCTGCATTTGGCTCCCTCCCTGGAGAATAACCCCCTGGTTCTTCTGTCCTTTATACTTCAGAAGTCATGAGAGAAACTAAATTCATAGGTCCTAAGGAATGACAGTAAACATAAGGACTTAAGTTGACAAAGCGCTTTTCTTCACTACGCCTGCCAGGGGGTCCCGTGAGGCCCTGAGTTTGATGATAGACTTTATGCATGAAGTGATAGTCACAGAAAAAGCCAAAGCACCATCTTTGTGTCTTCCTTCCAAGAAGAACCCATGGAATCCACCATGAAGGACCAGGGTATGAAGGTGCCCTCTTATACCTTAGTGTGATCTGGCAGTTCCCTGGGGAACCCTCCTCCCCTCTCAGTCTCTGTGGTTCAGCTGGGACTCCATTCCAAGCTCCAGGGATCAGACTGTGACCCTACCCGGACAATAGGTGCAATTCTATCTCTCGGATCACAGCGATTGGTCCAAGGTGGAGTATGTGGCCCAAGTTGGTTTAATCAGACCCCATGGGAGCTACTGAGAGGAGATGATCTATTTCTGGTAGACTTGAACCTGGGAGGATACAGGGAGTTGTGAGCAAGAAGCCATTCTGCCATCATGGTGAACCCAGGAATGAAGTCTACACTGAAGAGAGCACAGGAGAGGGGGAGAGAGAGAAGGGGGGAGGGAGAGAGAGAGAGAGAGAGAAATGGAGGCCTCTGAAGCTCCATGAACCAGTAAATGATCTTTTCAGCTTAGGACAATATGAATTGTGTTTCTGTGATATAAATGAAAGCTAGAAGCATGTCATTAAAAGAGTTGCAGAAGGTAGAGAATGGTATGACGAACATTGGAGACTCAGAAGGGGGAGAAGGAAAAGGGTGGAGGGACAAAAATTCACCCATGGGGTCTGATGTGTCTAGGTGGGGTGGTGGGTGCACTTAAAGCCAAGACCCAAAACTATTTGTAGCCATCAAAGGCATTGAAATAAAATAAAAAATAAAAAAAAAAGGAGGAGAAGGAGAAGAAGAAGAAGGAGAAAGAGATCACCTATTGTATGATATAATCCCAGCACTTTGGGATATCAAGGTGAGAGGATCCCTTGAGCCTAGGAGTTCAAGACCAGCCTAGGCAACATATAGAGACCCTGTCTCTACAAAAAAGTTGAAAAATTATTCGGGCATGGTGGCACATGCCGGTAGTCTCAGCAACTTGAGAGGCTGAGATACAAGGATCACCTGCGCACAGGAGGTGAGGCTGTAGTGAGCTGTGATCATGCATCCGTACTTCAGACTGGGTGACAGAGTGAAACTCTGAATCAAAAAAATAAATAAAATAAAATAAAGAGTTGCAAAAGCACACTACACTGCTTGGGAACAAAGTGAGAAAAAGGCTGGCCACCAAGTTCCTCCCCTTCCCCCCTCCAAGTATCTTAGAGGATAACGCAAACTTTTGGAGTATGGGAAATGTGGTTGAATGACTACATTCTATATTGATAAGCACAGCTGACTGTGAATCTCATCAATAAATTCACAGAATTGGTTCCTGTGTGAGTTATTCACCCAACGGCACCAACCCTCTCATCCACAGCCACACTGTACCCTTGACACCAGCTGGCCATTTGCAATGATGGGATCTGGGTGACGGGCTGAATGCATAAGGGTGGAGGGGCTGGCCATCTCCTCCACCTCAAGGTCAACCAAGGGTGTGGTGCCCTAGCAGTAAAAGGACAGCCTAACTCAAGACAGAGGCTGGACTTGATCTCCCAAGCACATTCATTCCAGTAAATATCTTCTGCTTGAGCCAATCACTTTAGGAATCCTGGATTAAGACCATCCAAACAGAATAAACATTAAGCAAGTATCCCTTCCTCCCAACAATTCTGCTTGCTGTATATTTTCCTTTGATTTCACAGCCCCCCAAAGAACCCTCAGCAATTTTCTGGTCCCCAAGACACCTGGCTGCCAGCCTTCTGGCATCCCTGGGCAGTCTAATTTAAGTGTGAGGGACCACTGGACAGATGGCGCCTCAGGTGTGTGTGAGCTGCTGAAACTGGCGCACAGCTGCCTGCCAACACCCTGGGCTTCGGATGTGGGGCGGCATCGTGTTTGTTTTCCTGCTGATAGCGTTACTCACGCCTCATTTGTCCACTTCCCTGAAACAATCTTTTTTTTGGTGCATTTAGAAATTTGAGTCTCTGGTTTGTCTGGACTGGTTTCTATTTGCAGAGAAGGAGAGTTCACTTCTCTACGTCAAAGAAAAATGGGTTGTGCAGAAGTCACTGTATCCTCGGTTTTCTACCCCGGGTATTTGTTCAGTTTTCTCCAGGAATCAGGATTCCTTGTGGAGTTCCTTTATTACCTTGGGAAGCCCTAGTGGAGCACAGGTGCAAATCTTGCCAATTCTGGAGTACTCTTAAATGATTCTCAATTTTCAGACAGCACTCTGGCGAAGGGAGAAGGCGAAACACATCGCAAGCTTAAAGGGCAGTGGCAAAACAAATAATTACTGACCCTGTTGGTAAACGGACCCAACGGAGACAAGTGAATTCGGCTTGTTCACTCTTGCCTGTTAGACAGAATTTAATAGCATCCTGTTTCTGTTTTTCCTGCCCCCACCCCGTGACCCAAGTTAGAGCTTGCTTAATTTCTGTTTACAATGTGAGCATCGTGGGGAAAGAGGAGGGAGGTCTGACCAGAGATGGGGAAAGGACGCGCCTCCCCAGGAAGAGGTCCCTCTAGGATGCTGGTTCTCACTCTGCTTGCCCAACGGCTGCCTGAGGAGCCCAGGCCCCAGCCCAGCCCAGTTAAATCCGAATCACTGTGGGACAGGGTCTGGACATCAGTATTCGAAAGCTCCAGCTAATCCCAATGTGCAGCCAAGGTTGAGAAGCACTGTTTTAGAGTTAGGCTCTATCCCATATGGCAGCCACCGTGTCACGGAACACCTGAAATATGGTGGGTCTGAATTGAGATGTGCTCGAAGTAGAAAATATTCCCTGGATTTCTGAGTCAGTATAAAAAAGATAATTTTGTTACTTCGATGATAATGGGAACAATGTGGACCTGTCCCGAGTGTGAATATTTATACACGTATGGGCAGAAACAGGCAATAAGAAAGTAAAAAAAAATCACTCGAGGAGAAGAAAGACTGAAGAACTCATGTGCTTTCAACAACTCTTAATACATTATCCATTTATAAGGAGCACAAAGTCCTGATCATTCTCCTTGGTACACCCATACCCATGTGGATGTGCCTGCATACACTGTCTTATTATCATAAAGTCATGACTAATCTTTCCACCAGAGAGAAAACAATTTGGGAGGCAAAGCCTATGTCATGGAAGAACAACTTCCAAGCAAAAGTCAAAGTTCAATCTCGAAGCCTCTTTTTACCCATCATTCTTAAGTATGGCAAAAGATATCCTCCAAGTATATCTAGTTGAAATGGTAGAGACCTTATCAGTGAGAGGCAAGGCAATAGAATTTAAAGACAAACAGATAACCACTTATAATCTCCAAAGAACAATAACCACACAGAAACAATTTTGTGTCAGACATGTTGGTCAACCCGCTTGCCAAGCCCAGCATACAGGACCAGTCTGCTCCGCCCAGTTTCCTGGGGTCCTTTCAGGACTCTGGACCACAGCTGCTCACTCTACATCCTAGCTGAGCAGCCCAAGCAATCCTCATGTGTGATGGTTAATTTTATGTGTCAACTTGACTGGGCCATGGGGTGCCCAGCTATTTGGTCATACATTCTGGGTGTTTTTGTGAGAGTGTTTTTGGGTGAGATGAGCATTTTCGTTGGTAGAGTAAGGCAGGTTGCCTTCTCGAACCTGGGTGGGCTGCCTCCAAGCAAGTTGAAGGCCTGAACAGAACAAGAAGACAGATCCTCCCACAAGTGAGAAAGATTCTCCAGCAGATGCCCTTTGGATGGGAACTACACCATCAACTCATGTGGGTCTTGAGTCTGCTGGTTCACATTCCTCATTTGGACTTCCCAGCCTCTATAATCATGTGAGCCAACTTCTTATAATAAATCTTTCTGTGTACACACACTCTGTCGGTTCCATTTCTCTGGAGAACTCTGATTGATACATCATGCCATTCCAATAGTCTCACCTGCAGCCTGTCACCTTATCTCCTAGCATCAGTGATGGTTTTAGCCCCCCCAGGAAAACCCATGGCTGCTGCAGTGCTCACAACCCCTTGAATCAACCCACAGAGTTGCCTGGAGGGATGGGGAATGAAACTTGGGATTATAGGTGGGCCTAGACCACAGAAGCAGGAGATGGGAAGAAGCATCAGCGTCACTGCTTGTCCTTCCTTCTACAAATTCCCTCTGTTACTCCCAACGGGGAGTTCTGAGACTCAGCAGTTCCGTTCAGTCTCCTTGAAGATGCTCTTCCAGACTGATGACTAAGCACTGAGACTGATTCTTTGAGAAGTGACGGCCTGCTCTCTATACACACTCTCAAGCACATATATACATACTTCCTTTACTTTTTATACATGGCTCAGTAAAGCAGTTGATTCACAATTTCACCCAACAACCACTGTCCATTGAATACATCTTTATTTGTTAAGTTTGTAAAGACTTTGGTTGACTTCCTTGCCTTCCTGTGTCATTCACTTCCTTTTCCCCTCACTCTTGCTCCTCTGGCAGCAGGCCTGCTTGCAAATCATTGGGCAGACACTTTGCCTTTGGCTGTGTATTCTGGGAAACCCAGGTGAAGACAATTCAGTTTTTTCCTCTTTTAGATTCATTTGCCTGATCAGGAAATTGTAGAGTTCTTTTCTGGTCACTGTGCCCACCAACTGGACCAGGAGTGGACACCTGCCCCAAGGTGATCTGATATATAGGCTGGTCTTTGACCTATTGTTGGAAGGTCTCCCCGAACAGACACGGGCTGAACCAGATACATTCCTTCTCTCACTTAATTAAAATTTAACAAATAAAGATGTATTTGTTGGACAGCGGTTGTTGGGTGAAATTATGGATCAACTGCCTTACTGAGCCATGTATAAAAAGTAAAGGAAGCATGTATGTGTGTGCATGAGAGTATAGAGAGACAGACAGGAAGAGGCAGAGACACACAGAAAGACAAAGACAGAGAGAGACAGACAGAGAGAGGGAGAGGGAGGGAGGCAGGGGGGAGGGGGGGGGGGGAGAGAGGGAGGGAGGGAGAGAGACTGATTGACTTTCCAGGCTCAAGGTCAGTTCCTGATGAACTGAAGATTTTCTTGCCCATTTCCTGTATCCTTTCAACAAATATTCCTTTGCACCTGAACTAGTTTCTGATCAGCCTGAACTTCACTCCTTTATAATAAATAACCCGCATTTCCTATCTGGATGGTTTTGTGACATTTCATATCTCTCTGTAATTCAGAAAAATTTCCAGGATATGTCAAATTCTACCTTTCTTTTCATTAAATTCAACTAAAATGCAGTGAGTTCTTTTGAGCACATACTCAGAATTGTCTCCTTTGGGTTCCAAAACTTTTGTTTTTAATTACGACTTTGATTGTTGCTCCTGTTCAGATTGATCTGGTTGCTCTTTTGGGAACATATGGAAGCTTCTGGGTCATCTGTTCTGCCACACACATCTGGCATTTCTTGAGTCTCTTTTCATCTCCTCTCTTTTCCTTTGAACGCAGGGAGAACATGTCATTTTCTTTCATGCACCTCGTATACCTTCTCCTGCCAGTGACTTTCTATTCTGGCATCACAATTTCAGTTCCCTTCTGGTTCGGTTTTTTTTTTTTAATCCACCCACATTTGTTTTCACCTTGATTTGTTTTCTTTGAATCATATCCTGTTATTCTTCATCTCTGCCATGGGTTGAATGTATGTGTCCCTTCAAAATTCACATGTTGGAACCTAAGACCCAGTTGATAGCAGTAAGAGGTGGGGCCTTTCGGGAAGTGATTAAGTTGTGAGGGCTCCACCCTCACGAATGGGATTAGTGCTCTTAAAAAAGAAGTTGAAGGGAGTGCCCTTGTCTCTTTCACCCTCAGTCCCTTCCCCCACATGAGGACACAACAAGGTGCCATCTATGGAGCAGACAGCGAGCACTTCACCAAACGTTGAATCTGCTGGTGCCAAGATCTTGGACTTTCCAGTCCCTAGAATGGTCAGGAACAAATATCAACTATTCATAAATTTCCAAGTCTATGGTATTCCATTACAGCAGCATGAATGGACTAAGACAATCTCTCCTTTACATCTTCTAAATTATTGTTCTTCTTTCCAAGAAACCACATAGTGAGAGTCTTCCTGGATTACTTTAGTTGAATAAGACTTCCTGTAGCATAGGCAGACCATTTTTTTTCATCCAGCTTCACTAGCTTTAAAATTAGGAGAAATTCCTTCCAGATACTGCTGTCTTAATTTGCAGCTTGTTGAAAGTTTTCACCATTTTATGTCTCCATAAAAGGCAAAGGGACAGTTATTGAAAGGATACAGGAAACAGGGGCTCCCAAGCTCCTAGCAAGACACTATTTTAAATGTCCCAAAGTGATACTCTTAGAACACAAACCTAAGCACATCTACGCTCTTGCTTTTAAAGCCCTTTATTGGATCTGCTGTGCCCTTGGCAGAGAATCACACAATCTCCACACAGCAAACAAGGCCTCTGACGATGTGGCTTCTGCCTATCTTTGCAGCCTCACCCATTCCTCCTTCCCACCTGCCTGCCTGGATCTTACTCAGCCCCTGGTACTCAGTGTGCTTGTCCAAGGCAGATGCTGTCCGTTGTTCCCAAACAAAGGAAAAGAGTCCCTGATTGTTGGCTGGATACATAGCTGCTGGAATAAAGACAGCCTTCCTTGCAGCTAGGTGAGACCATGAGACTAGGCTTCTGGCCAAGGAGGGGAAGAAATGGGTGCAACTTTGGGCAGGTCTTAAAGGGAGGAAATATACGTCTTTATTCTATCTCACTGTTTGGGACATGGAAGTGATGGCTGGTTGCCACCTTGGACCACATGGTTGGAGATGGTGAAGTGGACTTTAGATGCATTCTAAGTCACTGATGACCATGGTGTGCTGATACTTAGCTCTAGTGGAGGAGAGAAACTAACTTCTTGTCTATATCACTATGCATTAGGGTTATGTTACAGAGAACCAACCCATATTCTAAATACCGTAGAAACGGTACTGCGAGTAGGGTACTACAAGCAGCAAAGTCCAACCCTGAGGCAATGGCTCGGTGATGAGGACACAGGGATATTCAGGCTGCAAAGCTAGAGATTCTCATCAGGTTGAGACACTCCTCGAGTGAGCTTACCACTGCTCATACCTGTGATGAGCCATGGCTTGGTGGGGGAGATGGTAGGGTAAATTCAGAGGTTTGCTGTTGACTGCTTCTTCCAGCTATTTTTTTTGGGAGTTGGAGTCTCACTCTGTCGCCCAGCCTGGAGTACAGAAGCACACACACAGTCACCCCAGCATCAACCTGCTGGGCTCCGGCGATCCTTCCGCCTCAGCCTTCCAAGTAGCCGGAACTACAGGCGCACGCTACCGTGTCCGGCTAATTTTTGATTTATTGTAGAGACGAGGTCTCGCCAAGTTGCCTGGGGCTGGTCTCAAACCCACAGGCTCAGGCAGTCCACTCACCTTGGCCTCCCAAAGTGCTGGGATTACAGACTGAACCACCGAGCCCCAGCCTCTTCCAGTTTTTAGAACATTCCATGAAAGACATGAACAGCCAGAAATGGGAGGGCTGTGCAAGAAAGGCACTTGTCGCTGTGTCCTGCAGTCTAAAATGAGGAGAAGGCCCATCATTTGAGAAAATGTTTGTGCACCTTGAACAGAAGCAGTTAAAATGATGGCTGCAAACCAGAAGGCTTAGCAAGGGATTAGGCTGATGCCATTCCCCACAGGGCAGCCAGCAGAGATGGAACAAAGTGTATCGCCTCCCTGTACAGGCACATTTGTTTCAGATGCCCCGAAGTCATCACCATGAAGTGGAGAGTGAGCAGACCAGCTGAACCAAAGGCCTACAGAGAACGGATGAGGGTTTCTAGGAAGGTAGACAGCAGGGAGACGGGCTCCAAGGACATATGACATAGGTGATGTTTTCACCCCTGCTGTCACCTACTGTAGGGTCTGCTCGCCTGTCTGAGTTAGCCTGCCTTGAGGGAACTAACTGTGCTAGACAGAGTCAGTTCTTTACTAAAAGCTGGGGGCCAGTTCTCACTAAGTCTTGCAAGACCAAAGGCAAAGCAACAATAAAAGTCAACTTTTTTTGAAAGCTTCTACTGAGTTTCAGTTAAAAAAAAAAAAAAAAAAATATATATATATATATATATATTAAATAGAAGATCATCTACAAGTCAATGTGGAGAGGACATCTGCAGGATGTCTTGGATCCTGCTAAACTCTTCGATGGCCCCACCAGAAAGCAGCGTTTGTAAGCATTAAGGCTTGCCATTTTAGTCTACCTGGAAAGGTTTGCAGGGCTTTGCTGGGTGACATGAGGAATCTTCCACGGAGCTTAAAAATAATCCTCCCCTCGAAAGCAGCAATACTTCCTCGTTTCTCCATCTACAAAGACCCTTGCTCCAAGGACTAAATCACAGAGAGAAAAACAATATTGAATTTTTACCTCAAAAATCTATATGACGGGTCAGAGTTAAGACATGATCAGTAGCAGGATGGGACAGGTCAGGGGAACCCAGGACCCACAATATGGACAGCTATGACATCACCCAGGGTCGGTGAGAGTGGTCGGTCAGTTGGTATCAGGAAGGGATGTAAGTCCAGGGTGGAAACGAAAGTCAAGATGCTGAAGATGAGAAGGCTATGGGAAAGTTAGCACCAAAGAGAAGAGATGAGGGCACAGCTCAAGATTCAAGCAGACAAGACCATCTCAAGAGTGCTGGTACAGGGAAAGGTAGACAGGAAGAAGCAGGTTCAAACAGGCAGGACATGGCATTGGAGCCTAGGATGGTGAGGCTTAGTTAGCCTGTGAAGTTTGGGGTGGGACCGTCTCTATCTGTAGCCTGGACAGGTAATGGGGTCAGAATCCAGGTTGAAAGAATTCAGAGCCAGAACCCCAAAGGCCTGATCGGAAACTGGATAACAGGGTGGGAGCTGAGCACAGGTGAGGGAGCCTCACCTTGATAACAGGCAGGCATCTTATAAGGCATGCCTGCACTTCCGGACCTGAGGTGGACGGGAGAGCTTCCGAGGGTGGGCCGCAGGCACAGTCCGTGGTCCTGGAGACGTGGGCGTCACGAACCACACTTGCTTCCGCACAGATTGGCAATCGGCAGGTTGATGGAGGAAACCCAAGGCTCCTCATACTTTGCCCTTAGCTCAGTCACCAAGTTCTTCTTCCTCCTCCTCCTCCCTGGATCCCAGTCTCTGGGAAAGGCACTGATACGTGCCTAGCTGTACAAATCCAAAAAAACTGGGGGGTATTCTAGTTACTCTCAGCCTCTATATTTAACTGCACCCAAGTCCTATGATTTCACTTATTAAACAACAAAATCAAATACTTCCCTGGCAATGGCCTTGCACTGCTGCCGTCATTTGATGGTGACAATAACAGCTGTAACTGCCCTCCTTTTTAAAATGTTCTACCCCACACACAGGTGTGCTCTCATTTATCCCCCCACCCTGTGAACCAGGAACAATGCGTCCCCATTACGCAGATTTCTAAGAAACAAGCTGAGGCACAGAGAAGTTAAATGATGCTTCAAAGCTAGCCCAGTTGGTAAAAACTCAGGGACCTCAAATTCAGATCTAAAGTCTACCACAACGGCAGTGCAGAGATCATGTTCAACAATGGGTCAGGAAGGAAGAAGGGAAGCAGATAAAAAACGCTGTCATAAACATCCACATCCCTCCAGCTGAGAGTGTTAGCATCTACCTCCCATGGAGTGCCTGCTGTAACCAGGCATGTGTATAGGGGCTTTCCTCTCACTTTTATAAAATTATTCCTCAAAGAAATCCCACTTAACAGATGAGGAAACTGAGGGTTTACAAGGAGGAAGAACTTGACTCTGAACGCTGTTTATGCTGAGCCTCTTCAGTAAATACCAAAGAACAGTACCCCCCTGTGACCACGGGGCTGCCCCCTGACCTGACCTGCGGGGGGAGGGGGACAACAGAGACTGCAGCTGTTCACCTCCTGGGACTGTACCCATTTCAGGTCTGGGTTCTGGAGCTCTTTATGTACCTGGCTACAGAAGAAATGTGGCTGCATTCATGAGGCCGGTAACGAGAGGCACATTTGGGTAAGCACCAGTTGATGGAAAAGCCTGGAATCTTGGGTCCTTGTGTGTACATATTCAAAACTACCTCACCTTGCATCTGTGTGGCCCTGTCAGGCTCACTCTTTCTCTCCTGATTTCTTTCTACTCTCTCTCACGCAGGGCCGGCTTCATGGTGAATGACCCGGGCAGCCACACAGGGCCTGCACTCAGGAGAAGGTCAGGGTTGGGTGACGGCACCCCCTGCACCTGACCCCGGAGCAAGGCCTGGGAGTCTCCGAGGGTCTCACTCCCCCAGGGAGCACCCCTTTGCCCGAGGGCACAGCGTTAGGTGGCAAATAAAATGCACCATGACAAAGTTTCTCAAAAAATCAAAAGCCAAATTACCATATGATGTAGCAATTCCTCTTCTGAGCATATACGTCAAATCATTGAAAACAGGGTCTCAGGTTGAGGCGAGTGGATTGCCTGAGCCTGCGGGTTTGAGACCAGCCCGAGTAACTTGGCAAGACCTCGTCTCTACAATAAATAAATAAAAAAATAGCCAGGCGTGGTAGCATGCGCCTGTAGTTCTGGCTCTTTGGAAGGCTGAGGTGCAGGGATCGCCGGAGCCCAGCAGGTTGACGCTAGGGTAGCCGTGAGCATGCCACTGCACTCCAGCCTGGGTGACAGAGTGAGACTCCAACTCAAAAAAAAAAAAAAAGAAAGAAAGAAAAAGAAAACGGGGTCTCAAAGAGATATCTGAACACTCATGTTCATAAGAAGCATTACTCGCAATAACTAAAAGATGAAAACATTGGTGCCCATGGACCGATCAGTGGATACACAAAATGTGATAGACTCATGCAATGGAATATTATTCAGCCTTAAAAGGAAGGAAGTTCTGACACATGCCACCACAGGAGTGAACCTGGAGGACGCTACACTGAGTGAAATAAGCCACTCACCAAAGGGCAAAGACTGCGTGAAGCCACTCAGAGGGAATGGAGGTCCCTAGGAGACAGATTTCCAGAGACCAGAAGTAGAGTGGTGGCTGCTGGGGGCTGGGAGAGAGCGAGCGGGGAGCGTGTGTAAGGGTTAACGTGCACATAACATAAAATGCACCATCTTCAGCATTTTTAAGCGCCCAGGTAGATCGTGTGAAGTGGGAAGAAACACCTAACCCCAGTGTGCGCTCTCCCCCTCACCCCTCACCCCTGCCCCCGTACAGGCCCGAGGGAGCCTCTACCTTCTTGCCCTGCAGGCATGAGGTCATTCGAGAGCAGGGTGGAGGCCCCGCGCAGGAGAGCGCCCCCAGCACTCAGTTCTGGGCAGAATGAAAACCTGCCGACCTATCTGATGGAATTACACTGAAGAAAGGAAACTCGTCTTTTGAGAACAAGAGGGAGGCAGATGACTGAAGTCCCAAAGAATGCTGCGGTTGGACTTTTTTTTTGGCTGTTTGTTTTCTGGCACAATCTGTCTCTGTGACTGAGCTGAGTGCCGTGTTCCCCGTGACAAAGGCCTCTTTCTTACGACAGTTTAACAGCTCCAACACGGGGGACAGCCCTGACTCTCCCATGGGCCAGCGTCTGAAGGCGGCCGCGGGAGAGGGAGAGAAAGCCACTGCTTGTCTCCAACTTGGTCTGGACTGAACTGAGAAAGACTCAAGGAATGAAAACACAAAACAAAAGAAAAAAGTCCCCCAAACTTTAACCCCCTCCTGAAATAGAAAACGAAAGCTACCAAATGGGCCAGGAAGACAAGATGCACTCACCTGGAGAAGACTCCGGACTGGAAAGTGGTCTCAGGGCTCATGTGGACTGGGAGAGGAGAGGAGAAAGCCGGCAGAGGGGGCCGGAGGGAGAGAAGGTGTGATGAAAGTGACAGACCCAATGGCTTGGGTTCTGCCAGCCGCCGTAAGGAAGTACAACCAACTGGGTCACCTCAAGTTCCAGGGGTCTGTTCTTGCAGTCCAAAGCCGAGGATGGCAGGGCCACCCCCCCACTAGAGGCTCTCGGGGAGGATCCCTCCTTGGCACTTCCTGCTCCTAGTGGCCCCCAGCCACGTGTGGTGGCCCTTGGCTTGCCGACGCCTCGCTCCACTCCCTCCTCCGTCATCACAGGGCCACCTTCTCGCCAAGCGTCGCTCTGTCGCGGCAGGACATTGCCCCCGTGACTGTCTTTCCTCCCTGTCTTAGAAGTGCACCCAGGCACATTGGATTTAGGGGCCCTCCTCATCCAGTATGAGCTGCACTTAACTAACAATCCCTGCAAGGACCCTGTTGTCAAATGAGGTGGGATTCACAGGCAACAGGGGCTCCACACACTTGTCTGGGGAACACGATTCTACCATTACTCCCTGTCCTGGAACTTACGGGAGAGGCAAGTTCCCGTAAGTTGCTCCATGGCTCTGTCCTCCCTGGTGATCCTGCACATTTGCTGTCCAGGAGGTGAGGCATGACGTCCAAGTCACCAGACCATCTCAGTGCCCCTCTTTGGGATTTTGTCTTTCTTTCTTTCTTCCTTTCCCCCTTCCTTCCCTCGGCATCTCATGCGGTGAGGGTTACTGCAGCAACAAACATCTGAAGTGATGCTCAGAATCATCTTTAGCAGACTTGCTTCCAGTAGGATTGGCTAGATAATCTCTGTCCCTCACTGAGGAAGTGTCACAGAGCTTCCATTTCCCAAGCAGCCACGTGAGATATGATTTTTTTTTTTTTTTGAGTTGGCGTCTCACTCTGTCGCCAAGCGGCCACTGCAGCCTCCACTTGCTGGGCTCCGGCGATCCTTCCGCCTCAGCCTTCTGAGTAGCTGGAATGACAGGCATGCACTACCACGCCCGGCTGATTTTTGATTTATTGTAGAGATGAGGTCTTGCCAAGTTGCCCAGGTGAGTCTCAAACCCGCAGGCTCAGGTAATCCACTCACCTCAGTCTCCCAAAGCGCAGGATTACAGGCTGCGAGCCTGGCTTATGTTTAAAAGACGCATCTGACAATCGAATCAGAACTTCTACAGCCAATGCTCAAAGCCTTCATGACAGGAGATTAGACATTTTTCACGACTGAGCTGACGCCATTTTCCCCAGCCCCTTGGAGGAGGGTCTCAAAGCCTTCGGAGTCACATGTCACTTGTGGGGGCAGTAGTGTGTAGTGATTAGAGGTACAGGCTCTGAAGCTGGCACTTGGGTTCAGATCCCACCTGGGACCCTGACTGCATCTGGGAAGTGGGGATACAACTTCTCCCTCATGGGGGATTTTAAGGCTTGGCTGTTGCATGTGTGAGTCGATGAGCACAGGGTCTCTACATGGAAGGCGCTCCATAAACATCAACTTTCGTGATGGAGACCAGCCGGAGCAGTTAATTCACGGCTTCTCCATCAGATGGAGATGGACGTCGGTCAAATCCTGAAGCTGCCCCTTGCCAGAAGAAGGACCTCTGAGAAGTTTCCTCAGCCTCCCGAGGTCCCTCAACCACAAATCTACATCAAAATAGAGTGAGGGCTGGGCTTGGTGGCTCAGCCTGTCATCCCAGCACCTTGGGAGGCTGAGGCAAGTGGATTGCCTGAGCCCGCGGGTTCAAGACCCGCCTGGGCAATATGGTGAGACCTCATCTCTACAATAAATCAAAAGTTAGCCAGGCGTGGTAGTGCACGCCTATAGTTCCAGCTACTTGGAAGGCTGAGGCTGAAGGATCGCCAGAGCCCAGCGGGTCGGTGCTGGGGTGGCCGTGAGTGTGCCACTGCACTCCAGTCTGGGCAATGTAGTGAGACTCCAACTCAAAAAGAAAAGAAAAGAAATAGAGTGAGGACTCAGTGGCGATGTCAGCAGTCCACAAGTGACAGGTCTGCGTGCCACACAGGCCCCAAGCTCCTCCGCCTTTCTTAGCACACCAAGCAAAATGTTTTCAGATGAAGATCCCTCCCCCACTGGAGCTAAAGCGCGCCCGCAGCTCCCTCCATGGTGCCTAGAACCCCCTTCGTGGAGGACTGGAGGACAGATCTGCTTTCTTCCCCGAGCTGCTTGCAGCAAGCTGTTGGGAGGACGGACAGGGCAGAAATGGGAATGGACGGGAGAGGAGAAGCATGTGTCATCTCCAGTGCCTGGGAAATTCACAAAGAAACCACACTGCCGTTCTCAAAGCGCTTTGCGGGGCTCGACCCTCCCCCAAGCCTGCTTCAGGCTAACAGAGTGCACGTTGTGCAGAGACGGTTCCCTGTGCCAAGATGTCCAAGCCCTGTCGCCAGGGACTTGGGTGGGGGTGGCCGGGGCAGCGGTGGAGGAGGAAGGGGCCGCGGCATAAAGGGGCCCTTGTGCTGCCCATGGGGAGACGCCGCTGATCGGCAGAGGGGAGGGGGGCGCGCCACAGTCACCGCCCTCCTCACGCCGAGAGGGGGACTTGTGTGTTAGATCGGAGGGGCCCAGAAGCGAGTCCAGGGAGCCGAGGGAGCAAAAGGGAAGCGGCTCCTGTTGTCTGGAGGGGCTGCCCGTTGGGAAACCATCTTCAGGACCCAGGCAGGCCATCAACACTGGGGGCAGAACCGACCACACACAGCCTGGCCCTGGGTCCCCTGTGAGAACAGGGGAGGTGACCTGTGCTCTCAGTGCGGACGCAGGATAGAGGAAGATGTGCCTCTCACAGGAAGGCTGGGGACGTGGACGGGGAAGCCCCGGGGCCGTGAGCAGGCAAACCCAAGGCTGAGACCCGGCAGAGAACTCAGCCTGGGAGGGCCTCGGGAAGTGGGGACAGGATGCAGGGCCCGGCAGCAGGCACGGAGGCTGAGAAGCACGAGCAATAGCAAGGTGACAATACAGCAGCCACATGCACTGGAGACCCCTTTCCTGGGGGGCTGGCTCTTAGGGGAGTGGGAGCGCCTTCTGAACTAGGTCTTCTTGGGGGCACACAGGGCCTGGGCAGGAACAGGAATGGGCTGGCCATCTGTCTGCAGTGTCCTAACGGGCGGGCCAGGAAGCAAATGCAATTCCAACGGATGTAGCCCTACTGTCGGCCAGGTGCGCTTCGGGTTCCAGGTGCTTTTCGTGAGTAAACTCAGTTCATTATCAGCACACAGCATCGAGGTAGAGGCTACTGTTCTCATTTTGCACATGAGGAAATAGGCCCAGAACAAGAGTAACCCGTCAAGGTCACAAAGCCAGGTGATGGCAGAGCCAGGATCGGAACCGAGTGAACTAAGCTCCAGCATCCGTGCTCCTCATTTTTTTTTCTGAGGTGGAGTCTCACTCCGTTGCCCAGGCTGGAGTGCAGGTCCACGCTCACAGCCACCCCAGTGTCGACCTGCTGGGCTCCGGGGATCCTTCTGCCTCAGCCTTCCAAGTAGCAGGAACCCCAGGAGCACGCTACCACGCCCAGCTAACTTTTGATGTATTGTAGAGACAAGGTCTCACCAAGTTGCCCGGACAGGTCTCGAACCCGTGGGCTCAGGCAATCCTCTCACCTCGGCCTCCCAAAGTGCTGGGATGACAGGTTTGAGCCACCATACCCAGCGGTATCCAAGCTCTTTGATATGGTCGCCTCCCCCATACACACATATGCAAAGGGGTCTGCAGTGAGGGAAATTCAACAAGAAGCAAGGTCTCCCCCCGCAACCCCAGCTCTCTCACAGATTCTCATCCCACCTGGCCAAATCACCTCACCTGTCCTGGAATGCCCCAGTAAAGAGGCAGCTCTGGGGCCAGAGATGTGGCCCGTGCTAGGCTACGGCCCGAACCAGCCATGCAGCTACAGACGAGATATCCCTGCAGTGTTCGGATCTGTAAAATGGGGTTACTCTCGGGCCCGTGTGTGACGACTCATGGGAGAGCAGAGATAAAAGACAGCACCGGGCTGCAGATACAACGAGCCGTGGATGGAGGCCACCATGCGACACTCGTCATTACTGGGGCGCCAGGACCCAGACGCAGGCACCAGCCCTGAGAAAGGCTCTCGTGATGACGGTGCTTCTGTGCCTGAGGAACAGAACTGGAAAGGCTGAGATAAACTCTCGCATACAGAATGGCATAATGGATGTGTGAGACTTGGAAGGGCAGTGGGGGAGGGATGGAAAATCGCCTGTCAGGTCCACTGTGCACAGGTGGGTGTTGGGTGCACTCAAAGCCCAGACCTCTTCCCCACTATCCAATGCATCCCTGCTACCAGAAACTGTTCGTACCCCCTCTCCAGCATCAGCAGATGAGACAAGTGACGACAGCAACTGAATTTACTCGTGAGGCCATCCCTGAACACACGCGATGGTCACCTGGACTCGGACGATGTGCGCTGGTAGACGAAAGGAGAAATGTGGCTGGGTGTGGTGGCTCACGCCTGTCATTCCAGCACTTTGGGAGGCGGAGACACAAAAGGTTTGCCTGAGCCCAGGAGTTCGAGACCAGCCCGGGCAACTTGGCGAGACCTTGTCGCGACAATAAATCAAAAAATTAGTTGGGTGTGGTGGTGCACACCTGTGGTTCCAGCTACTTGGAAGGCTGAGGCGGAAGGATTGCCTGAGCCCAGTGAGTTGAGGCTGCAGCAGCCATGAGCGTAGCACTGCACTCCAGCCTGGGCAACAGAGTGAGACTCTGACTCAAAAAAAAAAAAGAAAAGAAAAGAAAGGAAAAGGAAATAGAAATGTGAAGAGTCCTAATATCAGAACACCCCTAAATCAGTTAGATTTTTCTTTTCACCATGTTGGGGGTGATACATTTACTTTTCTAATAACGGGCTACTGAAATGAAAATAAATAAATATGTAAAAATAAACTCTTGGCCTAATCTGTTTCCTTTTATTTTGGCATATAAGGTGATTCTTAAAACTCCATTCCCTTCCTCAACAAGTTACACACAGGCTGGGCTCGGTGGCTCAGCCTGTAATCCCAGCACTTTGGGAAGCCGAGGCAAGTGAATTGCCTGAGCCCGTGGGTTCGGGACCAGCCCAGGCAACTTGGTGAGACCTCATCTCTACAGTAAATAAAAAATCAGCCGGGCGTGGTAGCTACTTGGAAGGCTGAAGTGGAAGGATCGCCAGAGTCCAGCAGGTCAGTGCTAGGGTGACCATGAGTGTGCCACTGCACTCCAGTCTGGGCAACAGAGTGAGACTCCAACCAAAAAACAGAAAGAAAGAAAAAAACCATACACAGAGTAACCACAGGACCCAGCAATTCCGCTCCTAGACATGTACTTACGAAGAAACATACATGCACTCAAAGACTTGTCCACAAGTGTCCATGGCAGCACTGGGTCTCCAGCATGTAGGCAGGGGAAGGCCGGGCCTTCTGGGTTGCCTCTTTCTGACTGTACCCTCACAGCTGCAACTCACCATTCCCCGTGGGGCCACCAGCCTGCATGTAAGCAGCTATGGGCAGTGGGGGTTCCCTTTCCCTCCACCTATGTCAGGAACTGCTTGCTTCTGGGTCTGGGGAACAGATGGACCAGGGTCCAGAGCTCCTGTGCTGTTGTCCCCTACTTCTCTCAGATCCCCACTCAGATGTGTGTTAGAAATGAATCTTCTTTTACTCTCTGACATTATCCTGTCCTACAGTCCCCAGGTCCACACAGTAGCTGGAAAACAGTGGTCAATTTAAAGGAGCATAGTTGCTACGAGTTTCAAGTTCTTTTCCAAGATTAATGGTTCTCTTTGGGGATAATACTTAGGAATCCAGGAATCAAGATCTCTCTTAGGACTGTGACTTCCCTGTCTCAAAAAGACTCCCCCTACTTCCCTCCTGTCTCCTCCTAGACAGCGTCTGCGTAGTGGGGAAGATGATGGGAAAGCAAAATGCAACAAAACATGTTTTAAAAATATGCCACCCCGGTTTAGAGACACTGGATTTTCTTTTTTTTTTTGAGTTGGAGTCTCACTCTGTCACCCAGGCTGGAGTGCAGTGGCATGCTCATGGTCACCCCAGCATCACCTTGCTGGGCTCCGCGATCCTTCCGCCTCAGCCTTCCAAGCAGCTGGAAATACAGATGCACAATAGGCTAATTTTCTGATTTATTGTAGAGACGAGGTCTCGCCAATTTGCCCTGGTTGGTCTTGAACCCATGGGCTCAGGCAATCCATTCACCTCAACTTCCCAAAGTGCTGGGATTACAGGCTGAGCCACCAAGCCCAGCCTAGAGACACTGGATTTTCAATGCAGATTAAAGCATTGAGAGTTCAGGTCATCTAGTTGCATTGTCCAATGGAGTTCAAATGGATTAATTAGTGTGAAGAATACAATTATATGCAAGTATTATTACAGTAGGTTTACATACTGCTTCCTGAATTTGAGCTGGGATGTGGGGAGGGTGGAGGGAAAAAGTAAATTCTTACCTGGAAGGTAGGAAGGACTTCATTTTATCAAGTCTGTGAACTAATTTTTGGAGATAAAGACACTTTCCAGGAGGGTGATATTTCATAAACGAGGACTGGCTGTGGTGGTCTAAGATATCATCTTTCCTCCAAGACCTTTACTTTGCAAAACAGAAAAGGTGGCAGTCCTATGTCAGTCTTCAGCTATCTGGGGGATGTTGTCATGGTCCCATAAAGCCCAACAGTCTTATAACCACGGAATATCATTCACCTCTGTCACGTGATACACATGAAAGCCGAGGGCATATGCGTGACGAGCCAAGGCATGATCAGACGGCCAGATGCTGTGAGGTGGAGTCTCACCTATTTAACAGACATTACTGGGAGGACAGAGCACTGAAATGAACACATCTCTAAATATCCCTTCTGGGCGTTTTCTGTGTGTGTATGTAGGTAGGTGTGACTGGCAGTCTAGATGTCAGGAGGTCTAAATTAGAGGATTTCTCCACTCTTTAAAGGAAAACTATCTTTCAGAGTGAGATAAAGCTCCCCCTCTAGCATCGCGGGAAGACATGAATGACAACAGTCACTGGATTTACACGCAAGGCCATCCTCGAATACACTCGATGGTCACCCTGGATATGGCTTATGTGTGCTGGCAGAAGAAAGCAGAAATGTGAAGAGTTCTAATATCAGAACACCCCCAACCAGTTAGATTTTTCTTTTTGCCATTTCTGGGGTGACATATTTACTTTTCTAATGACCTTTTGTTGTAGTAATGCCATTTGTTCCATCGGATCTGGGAAGTGAAGACAATGGGTTCTAAGAGTCTGCTGGACACATAGATGACGCCAGACTAGGATTAAACGGTTTCTCTTAGACAATCTCAGGTGATGGGTAATCAGGCCATTTGTCCATCTGCCCATCTGTCTATCTGTTCACTCCAGAGACTCACAAGCACCAGGAAGCACAACCACTCATTTCCCAGGCAATGGCTATTAAGTCCCAGATCCTCCTCCGCCTCATCTGGAAAGTTACCAGGTCTCTAGGTAACGATGAGACAGAATTCGTCTGCACAGACCTGGGAATGTGGAGGACAGAGTCTCCGAGGGGTAGTTCTTTGTCACAGAAGACCCTGGACATGCAGCTATGGACAGATGCAGGAATTGGACACGACTTTCAAGCCAAAACACTGCCGTTTTTTTTCCCTCTGTAAAATGTTGCTCTTGCTGGGAGTTTGAAAGCCCCAGGAAGGGAGATGTGGACAGGAAAGAGAGTGGCACAGGAGCTAAGAACTGCCCGGGTTTGGACAGGAACTTTGGAACTGGGGCCTACAATGTTTTCTCCCCAGTCATATCCCGGCCCCCAACCTCATCTGGCTCCTTTCACTCGAGCTTTCTATTGCAGTGCACAACACAGACAATTTTCCAAAGCTTGCTCAAAGCTTTGAGGCGTTCCAAGGATAGGTGGGGCACTCCTTGAGGTTCAGATGGGGTCAGAGGAAAAACATCAAGAAAGCGGTGGAGGGGAGTGATGGGGGTGGGGGTGGGATTAAGAGAAAAGCAGGCCAAGTGTTCTTCTAGATGTCTCGGAAGTTCCCTCCACCCTCTGAACTGGAAACATGACCAGCTTGTGCCAGAACAGCCCTAGAGCAGAACAGCGAGCCCCGGGATTCAGGAACCAGGAGCTGGGACTCCAAACACCCTGGACAACTAGTTATCCACTCTGAGACTTCAGTTGCTTCACTTGTAAAACGAGGGGCTTTGGTTTCTTCCCTGGATCAGGATTTTCAGCCAAGTGCAGAGGGGGTGCTGCTGGGAGGCAAAGTGCGTTCTATTCCATCCAGTGTATATTTAGGAACTTGTTCTACAAGCTTCCACTGCTAAAACAAACCAAAAATACTCAAGAGGCAAGACCGTCTTTTAGGACCACACCCAGCACACCAAGTCTACGATACCAAGTCTATTTCCCAGTTGCAACATACGGACCTGTTCTCCTAAGTTATCTTTCTCTAAAAGATGAATGCTGTGCCCAGTAAATCTTGTGGATTGAAGGGATGGATGGACGGATAGACTTGATGACCAGTTGCTTAAGACTGTCTGTGAGAGCCTGTTTAATCCCAGCCTGGCTTTGCTTATACATCCGGCTGACTTTCTCGGTCCACTTTTTTCATGTTCCAGGACCGATGTCATAAATGACATTATTTCAACAAGTCACTAGAAAAGTAAACATGTCACCCACCAAAATGACAAAAAGAAAAACTGAATTGATTTTTGGGTGTTCTGAAGGGAGAGGACTCTTCACACCTCTATGTTCCTCCAGCTGGGAAGACAGTCAAAGGCTCCGAGTGGCTTCCTGCTCTTTAATTGGCCATTTCACATCTTACCCCCACCAGCAGAATCACATAAAAGCGATATTTTTATTCGACTCAAGGGAAAACAAAATGACGAATCTTTTAAGTGCTGAGGTTTTACCCGAAACATCAAGGTAAATTCTCTGGAATATATACGTGCTGCTGTTTTGAGAGCGTACGGAGCATGTTTATAAACTGGTATCCGCACAGACATGGTGCTCAGCTTTTTAGGCGTGAACTCGGATTCAGACGGCAATACCTCCAGCGGCCTTGGTCTACTGTCTCCTTTTGGAACTGTGCCTGGTGAGCTATGGCGTCGAGCTGCCGCGTGGTGGCGCTGTCTGCCTTCCGCTGCCTGCCCGCCTGCACCTGCACCTTCCATCAGAGGAAAATAGAGGGCTGGAGCTGCCGGAGGATTACTCTAGAATCCCAGACAAGGTCGTCTGATGGGTTCCAGAGAAGGGTTTGTTGACATAACAAAGTCGAGAACACAACGTGGGGCTACAGACACACAACAGCACAGTTTGCTTCTGATGCTGAAGTGATGAGAGGTGGGGGCGTGGGGGGTGGGGAGAGGACTGTCCTGCGTGAAAGGACCAGAGTGGTGGACCCAAGGCGTGCAAGTATTTCCTCCCTATAACTCTCCTGTCCTCATACTGGGTCACCGTTTCTCAGGGGAAAAGGCCACTGTCCAGGGAGGACCCGTGGGGAACAGCGACACCCAAGTCGCTGGGCAGGGAGCAGGTCACGACCAGCAACCTCCAGGAAGGGAGGCTCTCCCCGGATGCTCCAGAAGTCTGGAGACTTGGTCCTGCCCAGGGCAGGTCTGGGCATCGCGAGAGCAGACGCAGGCTTGGCGGGCGACAGCCACGGCAGCATGTGTGTTAAAAGATGCTCAAATGAACCAGAATTCAAAAGTTGGTCTGTTAGTTCTCTGAGACTCGTCCTGCCACAACAATTAGGTCTCCTTTATAACTTCCTCACGTGTCATTTTTTGCAAGCTTGTGTTCAAGAATCTACTGCAAGAAAAGTACAGGGTCTGCTTGGACAGATAGACACACATATATACAACCCCTTACACATAACAACATACTCATAAACCAGCTAACGTTGATTACTGACAAAGAAAATATGTCCACGGCCGTTTTTGTTTCTAAATCACGGGCTGCTTGTTTAACTAATGGCTGCTGTCTTAAATGATGGTTCATATATCAACATATGTATTGTTTTTATAAGCCAGGACAAAGGATTTATCTGTGAACTTTACTTTTTGATCTGGAAGGCAAACATATGCCTTAAAATTGGTTTGGGTGCCTCCACATGTAATTCAGTTAGCTATGTCACATCCAAAAGCAGGCTCGCCAATCAGACCTCCTGTGCTAAGCGTCTAGGCATTGGTTAGCATTAGCTGGTAGGGTCCTCGGTAGGAAACATGCCCAGGCACACCTTGGGAAGATGTTTTCTGGACCATCCCCGGAATACTAGAGTCTGTAGCAAGTCACCTCTTCTGTGCAAAGCGGTCAAGGTGGGTCCATGGGCTTCAAACATCTCTTGACATGTGCTCAAAGTTTAAAACAGGAAATGGTATATGAAGCCGAATGTTTGAGCATAAACCGCCTTGCCCTCTCTGCTAGTTTGAATCATGCCTGCCACTGAGCTAAGTGGGAGCTGAAGAGGGCATGTCTCTTCTCCAGAGAACACGTTTTCCGGAGGTAATGATGCTTCAGAAAGAAAAACCACTTAAGCATCAAACTCCCCAAGGACATCATTACAGTCCTAAGAATTTCTTTGTGGTTGAAACCAAAAGAAATGGCTACGGGGCCAGATGGGAAAGAAGCTGTGTTTCCCTTGAACTACAAGCCCCCCTTTGCTGGCTGAGAGCCTTCATCACTCAGGAAGCACTGACCCCTGCATGAACACCTTGACGCAAGCTGACCTGGTGAGGTAGGGAGGTGGACAGAGCAGAAGGTGCTGGGGAGGGCTCAGGATGGTGAGGAAGTAACAGCATTAGAACACCAGAGGGCAGCAGCCACACATGCACCATCGGCAAGGTACCCACCTGTCTTCTTCCCAGGCCTTAATGGGAATCAGAGACGGTGCCTTCTTGGAATATTTCCCTTCTCATTTTTTCTTTTCTCGCTGGTGGCTGGATGCCATAGGTGAGGAAGGAGAACCTCACCGGGCACAGTGGCTCACACCTGTAATCCCAGCAGTGAGAGGCCAAGGTGGGAGGATTACTTAAACCTAGGAGTGTGAGACCAGTCTAAGCAACAGGCTGAGACCTCGTCTCAACAACAACAAAAAAAATTAGCCAGGCATGGTGGTGCATACCTGCAGTCCAAGCTACTTGGGAGGCTGAGGCAGGAGGATCGCCTTAGGAGGTCAAGGCTGTGGCAAGCCATGACCACGCTACTGCACTACAGCCTGATGGCAGAGTGAGACCCCAATTCAAAAAATAATAATCAAAATATAAACTGGGCACAGGGAAGAGATCATAAAAAAGATTGCTAGCCTCAGAGTATTTAATATGAATCTGGGCTAACACCAGGGACTGTGTCTACTAATTAAAGGTCTACAAACTTTCTGGAAAGGGTCAGTAAATATTTCCAGCTTTTCAGCCTTAAGATTTCTATGGCAATTACACAACTCAGCCATTATAGGGCATAAGGGGCCACAGATGTATGTACACAAATGCATATGACCATGCTTCAAGAAACTTCACTTATGAAACAGGTGTCATGCCAATTTGGCGCACGGACCATTGTTTGCCAATCTCTGTGCTCGATGAATGGAAAACGGCTGGTTCGGTCGGCCCGGTCTATGTGTACCCCTGGTGTGTGACGGGAAACACGTGCCCCAAGCTTTGTCGATCTACCCCTTCTCCCCTCTCAGTTCCTGCATATTAACGTACATCTCCTTGGTACCGAACTCGAGTTCTCCCTTCCACACGACACCAGCTGACAAACGCTGTCTATGGGTTCTGCACCTGAAAGCTCTTCCTTGGAGCAGCCCTGTTTTTATTCTCCTCACATCACAACACCCTTATGCCCTTGAGAGCCACTAAACAGATAGTGGTGGGTGGCCTGTAATACTCTGTTCAGTTGCTGAATTCTTCACGGTGGCCCGTCTATCCCGGATTTGCTCCCCCAAATTATGTCACCTTAGCCAGACCAACATTTGCGTCACCTCTTAGGTTATGCCACCCTCCTGCCTCAGAACGCACCAGAGTCGGCCGCCCCTTGCTGCGTGATGCACTTGTTCTTTGGCCTGCTTCCACTGAATCCTTCAGACTTACCTTCCCTAAAGCACAGTCAGTTCCCTCTCCGTCACATCCGCTTGGCCACCAGCCCTGAAGACGCCCTGGGACCTGCCTTGGCATTCGCCCACAGCGTCACCTGCCCTTTCCACCCCTCTCAACCCGGGCCGACCGCCTCCACGCACCCGATGAAACACGGCCCATTCTCGGAAGCGCCCCGAATGAGCTAAGGGCTTTCCTGTCTTCCACTGGTGTCTGAGATCGTCTGGTTTGGATCAGGCCCTTGGAACTGAGACCGTGTTCCTCTTAGGCTGCCTACGGGCTTAACTGCCCACTAACAAATTACTGTGGCTATCTCTTTTGCTACTGATTTTCAATTACATCACACTGAAGTCAGACAATGTGGTCTGAATGGTATTGATCGTGGGGTATTTATTCTGATTTTCTCTGTGGCCCAGCACTCTAATCAATTTTGGGAGACCTACATAATGGGCTTAAAAATAGTGTGGTTTTCCAATTGCTGGACTGGGGCTCTACATACCCATGATGTGCATTTTGTCAACTTTTTATCTGGGTCATTTGTAAGTATCAGATGGGACATCACACTCCCCCACCATGACCACGGTATCGTGTGTTCCTCCTTGCAATTATGACACTTTTTCCTTTAAAGAGTTTGAGGCTGATGTTGCTAGGTGCCACATATACGGGGTTGTTCAGTCCTCCTGGTACACTGCGCCCTTTTCATTAAGTATTGACTTTTATCCCTTATATGGCTTCCTGCCTAAAAGTGTTTGTCTGAGACAAAACTTGTAATACTTGCTTTCCTTTGATTAGCATTTGCCTTGTAGCTTGTTTCATTCCTTCGTTTTCAATGTTTACATGCTATATTTTAGGCGTGCCACTTGTTAATCACTTAGAACTGAAATTTTAAAAAGGGAAACCCATTTCTTTAAAAAATTGTTATTTTTTATTACTATAGGTACGTAATGGTTGTATATAATTATGGGGCACACATGTTGTTTTGATACAGGTACGCAACGTGCAATGATAAAACCTCTTTTTTTGAGTCGGAGTCTCACTCTGTTGCGCAGGCTGGAGTGCAGTGGCACGCTCACGGCCACCCCAGCGTCAACCTGCTAGGCTCCAGCGATCTTCTGCCTCAGCCTTCCAAGTAGCTGGAACTACAGGAGCATGCTACCATGCCCGGTTAATTTTTGATTTATTGTAGAAATGAGGTCAAGTTGCCCGGGCTGGTCTCAAACCCACGGGCTCAGGCAATCCACTCGTCCTGGCCTCCCATTGAGCTGGAATTACAGGTTGAGCCACTGAGCCCGGAAACCTATCCCTTTTAAAAGAAGAATTCCATCATCTGATGGCTGAATTATTCCACTTAGTTTTTGCATGTCTTCCTAGTGTTTTCATGCATTAATTCACCCATTCATCCTCTTTCCTCCTATGCCTCTCTCTCTCTCATAAGTATAATTGTCCTTCTGGGTTTTCTAGCTTATTTCTTAACATCTTTTCTCTTTTCCCCTGACGCACCTTCTGCACAGATTCTGTAGTAAGAGTTTTTATGAGTAGTAAACTTGGCTGTCTCTACTTGCTCTCAGTGAAAAACTCAACTTGGCCAATGGAATGGGGTTGGGCAAACTTCAGCCCAACCTCCCACTGCCTGTCAATAAACCTTCACTGCAGCACAGCCACGCCCACTTGTTTTTATTTGTCTAGGGCCATCTTGGCATTTGACAGAGCTGAGTAGTTGTGACAAATCGTATGGGCTGCAAGCTGACTGGGACTTTAAGAGAACGCTTGCCAGCTTCCGTTCTAGAATGACAGTATACTTTTTCTTGGTACTTTGATGCCAGTGTTCCCTTCTGTCAGAGCTGAGATGGCTTCTGTCGTCTGTCATTTCTGTGTGGAGAATCAGCCTCTTCCTCGGGTGTCTTTATATTTTCAGATGCGCTCTCCGTCCCTGGTGCTCTGCAGGTTAAATCTTAGCTGCATAATGATTTGATTATATTCGTCATGCTTGATCGTGTGCCATTTCAGTCTAAAGACTCGTGTCTCTTTCCTTCCTGAAAAATTCTCAGCCATTACTCTTTAAAATCACCCTCATCTTTCATGACTCCTATTAGCTAGGAACAGGAGTAACTTTTCATCCTATTTTTATGTCTCTTGATTTATCTTCCATAGTTTTATCTCTTAACTCTCTATGTTGAATTCTGGGTCACTTCCTCTGGTCAATCATCTACTTCATTAATTCTGCCTTCACTTGTATCCAATCAGTTCAATATTCGACTGAGTTTTCATTTTAATGTTTATTTTTTCAAAGAGTTTTTTTTTTTTTTTTTAGTTGGAGTCTCACTCCGTCGCCCAGACTGGAGTGCAGTGGCCGCTCCCAGTCACCGCAGCCTCGACCCGCTGGGCTCCGGTGACCCTTCCGCCTCAGTCTTCCAAGTAGCTGGAACTACAGGCGCGTGCTACCACGCCCGGGTGATTTTTTGATTTATTGTAGAGATGAAGTCTCGCTTGCCCAGGCGGGTCTCGAACCCACAGGCTCAGGCAATCCACTCACCTCAGCCTCTCAAGGCGCGGGATTACAGGCTGAGCCACCGAGCCCGGCTATTTTTTCAAAGTTTTATCTGGGTTCTTTTTTCAAGTCTGCCTGCTCTTTGGTAAAACTATTATTTTTTGTTATTATACATCTGCCCCTCATTAAATATTAAGTAATATCATGTTGGCAGCCCTATGGAGATTTTTAAAAAGTAAACCTTTGACTTTAGATTAACTCCAGGTATATGGAAAAGTCCAAAGATGGTACAGGAAGTTCCCATATACCTTGCACCAGTTCCCCCAACTGTTAACATCTTACATACGATGGGACATCTGTCACAACTAAGGAACCGACATTGGAGCATGACTTTTGCCTACACTCCACAGTCTATTCAGACTTCCCTTGTGTCCCTCTAATGGCCCTTTCCTGAATGGGGGTCCCATCTGGGATGTCACCTTACAGTTAGCCTCCGTAACCTCCTCAGGTCTGGGCGAGTCTTAGACTTGACTTGCTTCCTTTATGATCTTGATGGCTTTGAGGCATGCTGGTCAGGTGCGCTGTTCCTCCATTTGAGTCTGTTTCTCACACAGATGTGTTACTCCTAGTTTTACAGGTGCTGTCTCCTAAATGGTAGTTTGTTTCCCCGCACGGTTCATCTCAATTTTGTTGTTGTTGTGTTTTGAGTTGGAGTCTCACTCCCATTGCCCAGGCTGGAGGGCAGTGGCATGCTCACAGCCACCCCAGCATCCACCTGCGATCCATCTGCCTCAGTCTTCCAAGTAGCCAGGACTACAGGCACCCGCTACCACATCTGGCTACTTTTTTATTTATTGTGGAGACGAAGTCTCGCTATGTTGCCCAGGCTAGTCTCAAACCTGTGGGCTCAGGCAATCCACTCACCTTGGCCTCCCAAAATGCTGGGATTACAATCTGAGCCACCGAGCCCAGCCAGTCTCTATTTTTTTAATTGTCTACTTCAGTGTCAGCTCATCTAAACTTAAAGGGTCTCCCTCCTTGCCCCTGGCATCTGGTTAGTGGAAGTCGGGGCTTTACATAGGTAAGGGTTTGACGTTTGTGTGTGCTAAAGTCTGAAGGATTTCTACTATCCTAGACCAGCGTTTATGTTACTTTCTTTGCTTAGCATTTCTGGTAGAAGACCAGGTACATAAGTTTGTACCCTCTACCCTTGTGTGATGCAGGTATAGGGTCTCAGTACCTTGCAGATAATTTACTCTCCCCATCCAAGATCCTGAAGAGAGGACAAGCACCATGTGCAATTTCCTGGACTAGTGGGCAGAGTTTTCTGGCCCCTTTCATAAACTGTCTTTAGGCCAGGCTGTTTCAGTTCCCTGACACCCACGGGCAAGGTCGTGTCTCCACCCACTCCAATGGGCATGAAGTCCAACTCAGTCCTTCGACCCTAACAGGATCTGAAGCCACTCACCACTCTGTCTTTGGTTCCTCCCTTTATTTCTACCTCTGGCATCTCTCTCCTTCTTAGTCCTCATTGTATATTAAAAGCCATTTTTGTTCCTATATGTGTTTGTGGTAGGACATCCATGTCAGCTGCATTCACTATGTTACCGAAGTGCCAGTGGCAAATGTTTAGCTTGTTGTAAGAGCTATCTCTCTTGTCGGTGACACGTAACTTGGTGTGTTTTCTGCAGTGACAAGTAGGGTACATGGCCGTATCCACTAAAGTGTGAATGCATGAATGAATGAGTAGAGATTAAGATTGTCAGAAAGAAGATGACCAGTCTTGGTGGAGACACATTGGCAAAGGACTGACAGAGTCTGGGAGATTCTGAGTAGGCACACAGCCCCTCTGCCCAGTGCTCCAAGCCACAATGGTCCCGCCCTCACGTTGCCTTATTCAATCATGGGGACAAGATGATTTCACCAGAGGCTCACCTAACAGAGCTACCCGTTCACTTTCTACTTCCACTTGAACCATTGTGCGGTGTAACCGATTTCTCTTTTCTCTCCTGAAAGAGGGAACTGAGGAGTGTGGGTGGAGTTAGAAGCATGAAAGTTTCATCGTGGAATTGCATGCGGTGATCTCAGGTAAGATACTCCCTAGATGGGTGGACGCCACTGTACCCTCTTCGTGTCTCTGCAGGGCCGGCCTCTCTGGACCCTGCAGAAGAGCAGGGACACGGGTTGATGAGCCCCAGCACGGTCACATCCTTGACCTCCTGTAAACAGGCACAACACTGGCCTTGACCTGCTATTGGCTGGGTATACTATGCCACTGCAGGGCTCTGCCGTGGGAAGTCCTCACTTGAGAACACCCTCTAGTCCCTATCTTCCCGTGAAACCTGGTCTGCAGTAGGAACTAAAGGTACACACAGCTCACAACCCTCACCCAGGGGCTGTTCTGCATTTTATCACCTAAGACCAAGATCACGGATGGGCATTTGAGTACTTGGAAAGGGTGAAGCCAAATCGTAAACTCTCTGTGGGGTTTCTAAGTGACAGGATGGGCTGAAGAGGTCTCCTCCTCTGCATTGCAGGGGACTCCCTCATGCTCTGTGGATACACGGAGATGGTAGCCAAGTTCCACCCATCCTTGCCGGGGGGGGGGGCACATAAGAAGTCCCCACAGATGCTTGTGTAGCAGGGGGTCCTGTGAGGCTGAAAACACTGAGGCCTGCTACCCGACCCTGTCTCAACAAGAAGACTCTGCCGAGGGCTTATATAACTCGGGGTAGGGGGAGTCTGGTGGGTCGGGAAAGGGAGGAGCTGACTTGGAAATATTTTTGCTCCACTTTCTTAAGAAATATTTATAAAGATTGGCAGAAAGTGCAGGTGACAGAATAGAGGGACATTGGAGTTGACACCGTGATGTGGCGGGGGATGTGGTGCCACCAGACAGAAAGCCTGGGGCTCGGCTGTCACTTGCTGGGCACGGACCTTCTGCGGCGTGCGCGGCTTCCTGGGCTCTGGGAGGACCTGGCCTTTGAATGTTTATAAGGTCAGACCCTCTGGGGTTTTCAGCCCCGGGGATACTGCACGGCTCTGAGGTTTCTCATGGTCTAATGAATTCAAGATCAAAATGGCTATGTCAGGGCAAAGAGCCGCACGCTCCCACCCCAGGCCCTGCACTACACAAGCAGTCTGCAGGGTGTGATGAGTCATAATTAGCCCTTGTTTTGGGTGACATTTCTTACATTCTGAAGGCTCGGCCTTCCTCATCGACCGTCTCATTTGATTTTCACAACAGGCATCATCTTAATGAATGATGCTGGAGACAGGGTGAGGAAATCACTTGAGGGTCTGAGAGGCAGGAATAAGAAGCCGAGAACAGGCAGGAATTTGACCTGGAACACGCCAGCCCATGCATGCGTTAGGAGCTTCGTGGAGCAGACACATCTCTTAACACGCAGCCCTAGGATCCAGTGGCCACAACAGCCACATTTAACACGCAGGAGCTCTGCTCCGGCTGGGGAAACAGACGCAGTGAAGTGACACGAACACAGTCCTCATGGGGCATAAAGAAGCCCCAGCAAGTTCAGTAGCGAGGAGGATGAAAGAGGAGTCGTGTGAGAAACCAGTTTCCGATGGCTGCGGCCAGCAGACACAGGGCTGATCATCAGAGGCCGTGCCATTTCCTTGTGAGAGGATGGGGAGGATATCTTGGGATTGCACCAGTCGGATGGTAGTGGAACAAGCTATTTGCAGGCATGATAAACCAGTGGCCCTGGAGTCATCCAACCTGAATTATATTTTTTTTGTTGGTTTGTTATTTTGGAGTCGGAGTCTCATTCTGTTGCCCAGGCTGGAAGGCAGTGGCATGCTCACAGCTACCGCAGCCTCGACCTGCTGGGCTCCGGCGATCCTTCTGCCTCAGCCTTCCAAGTAGCTGGAACTACAGGTGCACACCACCATGCCTGGCTAATTTTTTGATTTATTATAGTGAAGAGTTCTTGCCAAGCTGCCTAGGCTGGTCTCGAACCCCTGGGCTCAGGCAACCCTCTTGCCTCTGCCTCCCAAAGTGCTGGGATTACAGGCGTGAGCCACCACACCAAGCTGCATTACCTTTTTAAATAACTGTGAATTCAAGCGCCTTTAGCTAGTGCATGTACGATCTGAAGTTCACCATAGTTCTCACCATTCCCAACTGTCTTCATCTGAAAGTCTCCACTCATTCTTATTATCCCTCAGTCCCCTGTGTCACCTGAGTTTCTCGCCCTTGGATGGAAGCCTCCACCCTGGAGGCTGCGGTACTTATGGATCTGAGGCACAAGTGGGTCACGTGCTGGCCTCCATCATGCGACCCAAGGCTGTGCCCTTATCTAGGCCCTGTTTAATTCAAAGGAAGTCGAAGAGAGGAAGAATTGACAAGGCCCAGGGCTGGTCTAGGAAAGGGGAGGAAAGATGAGATGCCAAGGGTAACAATGGGTTTGGCTTGGTCAACTGAGTACGGTGGTGACAGGAAACCCTGGAAAAGGGGCAGCTCTCCATGACAGCAGATGGAGACACAAGCTCAGCTTTGGAAATGCTGAGGGTGACAAGCCTGTGAAGCACCTGCATGAAGACGCCCGAGGGGCAGCAGGCCCCACAGGACAGAAGGCACCAGCCAACAGATGGCAAACAAAGTCATGGTCATGGAGAAGGCTACCCAAGAAGCGCGCCATCAAGGGAGGAGAAAGGATGATGTGGAGACAGAGCCCTGGGGACACTGACACTTAGGAACGGGCCACAGCACGAGAAGTCACCACAGGAGCCTTCCGGGAGCAGGTGAATAGATGGGGAACCAGAGGAGCCCTGAGTTAAGAACGACAGAGAGCTGCATGAAGAGAGGAGCCAAGAAGAGCGCCGACTGCTGCCTCTGGGATGCTTTCTGGACATTAGCGTTCAGGCATTCGAAGGGCTTGGTGGACAGCTTGCGACTCTATCCGTGTGAAGTCACAGGCACCCGTCTGATGGCTCAGTTGCTGCAAACCACCTCTTCAGCTGAGCGCCATGGGCTTCCCCCCATCAGTCTTGGCCCTGTTGGGCTGGGGGTGCTGCAGGGCGATGCACAGACAGCTCAGCCAAGGCGTGAGCACACCACACGCTGCCGGGTGCCCATCCCCACTCTGGAGCCCCGGGGCTGGCTTACCTGGCGCTCTCAAAGGTGGCCGATGCCGTCCTCTCCACAGCCCCGAATCCAACTCCAACAGCAAGACCCTCTGAAACAGACGTGAGAGAGGCACGAGGGGTTAAGAATATTTCCCAGGGAGGAATATCGCCGTCACTGTGGCTGTGTCAGCTAGCACCGCACTAGGCTGCCAGTCACAGGAAACCAACCTGACAGGAGCTCAACCCCGGGGACGGTGAACGAAGGCCCAGGGACCAAACCGGCTGTGGGTTATTTTTTGTACGATTTTTATACTCTTTAAATAGTTGGGAAAAAACATCAAAGAAAGCACACTTCACGACCCTTGAAAATTATATAAAATTCAAATGTTAGTGTCTGCAAAGAGAGTTGTATTGGCACACAGCCATGCTCACTGGCTGACGAATTGTTTATGGCTGGCTTCATGCTACATTAGCAGAGTTGAGTAGTTGTGACAGAGACTGTAAGGCCCGAAAGCATACAATATTTACTGTCTGATCCTTTACCGAGTTTAATGACCCCTGGCCTAAACACGCGGGGCTTTATTTATTAGCTCATGCAACAAGAAGTCTAAGGTTGATATAGCAGCCCAATGATGTCATTGCAGACCGAGGCTTCTTTTTTTTCTTTTTTACCATCCTCACCAATGAGGTCCTCATAGTTGCAAAGTTGACTGTCCCACCTCCAGGCATTTCACTAAGTCCCAGGCAAGAAGAAAGCAGGAAGGCAAAAACCTTTCTTTATTGAACCTTTGTCTCATTACTCGGGAAGAGACACCTTGCCTGGCAGACTTCCCTTATACATCCTTGGCCAGGACGGGAGAAATCACCCACCTCTGGACCAATCCCAGCTCCAGACTTAGAATCCTGAGATTCCAGGACGTGCTGAGGCCAGTCTCCATCCCTCCCCAGGGCTGGGGAAGGGCCTGCCCTGCCCACCCTTCTTGAGATCAAAGGATCTCTATAAGCCACTTAAATAAATTGGTTCTTGTCAGGAGGGCAGTGGGACGGGTAGCAGAATCCCCCCCAATGGAGTCTGGAGACCAAATGCCCTGCTGAGGCTTAAGCTGTTCTTTTGTGCCTCCTTTTACCCTTGTGCTTGATCTCCTGGTGCAGGTATTATGGGGTAGCCGTGGCCACTGTAGGCTGCAGGCTGAAAATTTGGGATTCTGATTCCCCATCAAATATCTTCCCATATTACTTATAATAACCAACTCTGGGACACAGAGTCCTAGAAATTTAGAGGTAGAGGAAGGCCCAGAGATCGGCTGGTGTGGCTCGGGCCACTGCCACATTCAGAAGCCAGGTGTTTTGTGGGGCTTTCCAACACCAGATAGCAGCATAGAAGCTCCTGGGCCCAAGCTCTCAGCATGCACGGTGCACATCAGCAGGCTACAGAAAGTCCCTAAACACTCTCTCTCCTAAGCACTAAGGCTGAAGGCGGCCAGCTGGTGTCGACACTGCCAGAGTAACCAGACTTTCGAAATTGAGGTCTTAAACATTTATTTAGTTTTTATTTACAGTTGACCCTTAAAAAGTGCAGGGGTTAGAGGCACTGATCCCCTGCACAATTAAAAATTTGTGCAGCTGGGCTCTGTGGCTCAGCCTGTCATCCCAGCGCTTTGGGAGGCCGAGGCAAGTGGATTGCTTGAGCCCGTGGGTTTGAGACCAGCCTAGACAACTTGGTGAGACCTCGTCACTACAAAAAATCAAAAATTAGCCAGGCATGGTAGTCCCAGTTACTTGGAAGGCTGAGGCGGAAGCATCTCCGAAGCCCAGTAGGTCGATGCTGGGGTGGCCGTGAGCAGGCCACTGCACTCCAGCCTGGGAGACAGAGTGCAACTCCGACTCAAAAAAAGAAAAAATTCAGGTACACTTTTGATCCCCCTCCAATTTTACTAATAGGCTACTGTTGAATGGAAACCTTATTGATAATAATAACAATCAATGAATACATATTTTATGCTATATGTACTATATACTGTGTTTTTACAATAAGGGTAAACTAGAGAAAAGAAAATGTTATTAAGAAAATGGTAAGGAAGAAAAAATACATTTATAGTACCATACTATATTGATTGAGACCGTAAGACTACATCCTCTGTTTATACGATGAATCATCTGTCTGAAACGGCAGCTACCACAGGTGCAGACCTCAAGCTATGGTGCATACCAAGCAATTCCAGTTTATTTTTGTAATGTCATGACTCTTTGTCTCTGCTCCTCAGGAGCCCTTCCAGCATTGCAAGGGGCATTCTGTATAGATCCCGTGGTGTTACTCAAAGTTTATTGTATTGCACTGAACATAATGATAACAACTCGAGAACCATGAGATTTTTTTTTTTTTTTTTGAGTTGGAATCTCACTCTGTCACCCAGGTTGGAGTGCAATGGCACACTCATGGCCACCCCAGCGTCAACCTGCTGGGCTCTGGGAATCCTTCCACCTCAGCCTTCCAAGTAGCTGGAACTACAGGTACATGCTACCACACACAGCTAGTTTTTTATTTTTTTTTAATTGTAGAGATGAGGTCTCACCATGTTACCCAGGCTGGTCTCAAACCCGTGGGCTCAGGCAATCCTCTCGTCTCAGCCTCCCAAAGTGCTGGGATTACAGGCTTGAGTCTGGCCAAGAGATCATTTTTTTACAGATATACACAATATACTGGAAAGACAGCCAGCTGCATGGAGTTGATGAGTGTCACACGTGTTTTAAGTGGATAATTCCAACACTTGAGTTCACTGCAAGTGCAACAACAGAAAGTAGCTATAAGATTTTACAGTAGTGCAGGATCGACTATAGTTAATTTTGTGCAGTTATAATGTAATTCTGCATCTTTTTGTTTGTTTACTTGTCTCTTGACTGTGAATGGTGCCATGTGTTTTTGTGCAAAAGTTTTGATACATTTTAACTTTTTGTAAGAGATCTGTATATATTTTATGGCAATAAACGATAAAAATGGACTAATACACATGTCATGTATTCATAACATAGTTTTTTCTTGATTTTTTCGATATTTCTGGGCTCCATGGTGCATATGTAAATTTTTTTCAAATTGTCACAAATCCTCAACATTTTTTTCAATATGTTTATTGAGAAAAAAAATCTGTGTATAAGTGGACCCGTGCAGTTCAAACCAGTGTTGTCAAGGCCCAGTTGTATTATTAAGGTGTCTGATTTCAATTCTTTTTTTTTTTTAGAGAGAGTTTATTTATTTATTTATTTTTTGAGTTGGAGTCTCACTCTGTCGCCCAGACTGGAGTGCAGTGGCCACTCCCGGCCACCGCAGCCTCAATCTGCTGGGCTCCAGCGATCCTTCTGCCTCAGCCTTCCAAGTAGCTGGAACTACAGGTGTGCGCTACCACGCCCAGCTAATTTTTTAATTTATTGTAGAGATGAGGTCTCGCCAAGTTGTCCTGGCGGGTCTCGAACCCGCGGACTCAGGCAATCCACTCACCTCAGCCTCCCAAGGCTCAGGATTACAGGCTGAGCCACTGAGCCCAGCTTGATGTCAATTCTTAATAAAGGCTGTACATTAGCTGAGTCTTCATTTATCAAGTCTTTAAGATGACTCCAGGCTCCAAATTAGACCTTGTATTCAAGATCCTAGTCTCTCTGTGGTCCTTTCCCTTGGGAAACTGGGGAAGAGGGAGCTTGGCAGTCTTTTCTATACAAGGCACTGGGCTATAAGCCTTATTATACATGAACTGCCAGGGTGAAATATTGCCCCTCTAGAGAGGGGATAGGGAAGGTGGTGGTGAGCTGATCGGAGAGACCCAGCTGGGTTCGGATTCTGAGGTCTAGGGTGCTTGTTCTCCAGATCTCTTGTTCTCCTCTCAGAAATTTCCTCCAAGAGTGGATACTATGGAAGCCACAATTCTAGGGAGAGGTCTGAATACATGCTCAATATTTTAAGGTTTGTCTGATGTAAGCAACACCATCCAGGAATAGGGAAGAATGAACGTCCTCCATGAGGGGCTTGGTCTTGGTGACAGATGAATTTCAGGACAGGCTGTGATGGGTTCCAGACATCCTTCCAGCAGGGAGGAGGCAGCCTCCTATTATGCAGGCCCTGAATCTCAGGAGCTGCCCTGGTCACAGGAAAACAGCCAGAGGTTCGAGACCCGCCTGGGCAGACGAGACCTCATCTCTACAATAAATCAAAAAATTAGCCGGGCGAGGTCGAGGCTGCGGTGGCCGGGAGCGGCCACTGCACTCCAGTCTGGGCGACAGAGTGAGACTCCAACTCAAAAAAAAAAAAGAAAATAGCCAGAGGAAGTTTGAGCTGCTGCTACCTGGCCAGTTTCCTGCCTTCGAGGAGTCTATTGTTTTGCACCAATATGGCTGAGACCACAACCTACTCCCATCAGTAACAGTGGATCCTCCACCAGGGACCCCGGGACATCAGGGAGAGACATCAAGGGACTAAGGGGCATTTCCTGACACCTGACAGGCATATTCCTCTCCTTGAAAAAATTCACTTTTCTAAGCCATGAACAACAATGGTTGGTTCTTCTGTTAAACATTTTCTTCTAATCAGTCATTTTAACGTAAGGGATAGCGCAGCCCACAGCAAAAGGACCTGTGTGAACTAGCACAATAACCCCTTGGAGTTGTTTGCCATGCAGCCCCAGCACTCTGACTTATACAAATGCTTAGAGCAGTTCTGTGAGGCTGGGGACGGGAGTGCCCAGTTCACCAGTGAGGACAAGGGCCCGTCCTGAGTGACATAGCCGGGGAGTGACATAGCCGGGGAGTGACAAAGCTGGGCCTTGAACCTCAGTCCCCAATCCCTGTTCTGTTCCTCTCCTCCAAGTGTCCTTTGCTGCCCAGTTTGCTGACCTGGCCCCGTGCTCAGCAAGCTCAGGCGCCTGCATCTCTGTACCCTGAAGAGGTATGGAACAAAGGGAACAAGTCATCCCTCTGGCCTGACCATCATGGCTTGCAAGCAAGCTCATCCTCTTTGTCCTCCAGTGGTCCCGGGGGAGGGAACCACAGCTCCCTACCTCAAAAGCACATGCTGCCTGAGGAGAAGCCCACGCAGCTTCCCCCTGGATTTAGAAAGGGGAACAGGAAGAAGAGGTCATGGGAGGAAAGAATGTATTTGTTACGGTGTCAGAAGGCAGCGATCTGTGAGGAACATTAAGACAAGCTACGTGTGCAGAAAGAACACAGACACGGGAACTCAGGCAGACACTTAAGAACAACAGGTGGTAGGGATAACGCGCCGGGTGGAAGGAGAAGGAGAAAAATGGCGACCGGTGCTCACACCCCAGGTGCAAACAGGGAGGTGATTAAAGCAAGACACCCCAGGGAGGCCATGAGTAATCCGCTGCCCCTTCTCACAGCTACTGCCGTTAACTCGGGTGCAAAGAGAGGGAAAACACACTGCCAAGTCTGGATGGGCAAGTCCAGCTGAAGGCAGGCTGAGGCACCACCTGGAGGACACACTTGAATGTTCTCCGAGGCCATTCGAGGCTGAGGCTGCTGCTCCAGTTTCCCCCTGCAGCTGGAAGATGGCTCTGTCTGCCCCTCCCCACTTCCCGTCCCTCCTCATGCACCTCCAGCTCTCCTCGGCCTCCACTGTGGAAAAGAATAAAGAAAAGGGCATGGGCTTTCTGTGGAGGGAGACCTGGCCTCAAATCCTAGTATAGTAAGTTCCCTACATACAAACTTTCAAGTTACAAACTTAATGATGCACACGTGTTTTGTATGTATTATTTCTCTCCACCAGGTGTCAGTATAGCCCGTTAAACACATACAGTACTATATAGCCAATTGTGTTAGTTGGCTACCTAGGCTAACTTTGTTGGACTTACAAATGTGCTCTTGGAACGGAACTCGTTCGTATGTTGTGGACTTCCTGTATATTACTTAAGGTTTGTGCAAAAATAAATGGAGGGATTACACTGCTTGTTTACAAGGATAGTTGTATGAAATGGAATGTACCAGACATGCCCAGAGCAAGGTGCCTCACCACAGACGTTTTGTTGTGGGACTAACCTGCCCAATCTAGGACGGTTAGCAGCATTCCTGGCCTCAACCCACTAAATGCCAGTAGCACTCTCTTGCCATGTCCCGGTTGTGACAAAGATGTCTCCAGAAATTGCCAAATGTCTCCTGGGGGCGTGTGCAGTGGGCCCGAAAATCACCCAGGGTTCAGAAACACGAGTGTAGAGCATGGTAGTTATTTCACCAGATATTTTCCTCTCTCCCAAAGAAGGACACTTACAACAAAAAATGTTGAACTATTCTAAAACATTCTTAGAGTTTAAGCAGGTGGTAAGAAAGCTAACAACTACAAACAAGTTTCTTCTCTTTCAAAGGAGGGCTAATTAGCTCTTAGTTTTGAAACTAAGGGTGGAATTTGCAGATCTTCTTACCAGTCTCCATAACACCAACATCTAAGTTATCACAGCTTTGCCTGATGTCTTAGTCTATTCAGGCTGCTATAACAAAATACCATAAACCAGGTGGCTTGTAAACAGCAGAAATGTATTGCTCACAGGTCTGGGGACTGGGAAGTCCAAGTCCAAGGTGCCTGTGGATTTGGTGTCTGGTGAGGGCTGGCTTCCTGATTCATAGGCAAGGCCTTATTGTTATGTCTTCACATTTTGCAAAGGGAGAGGACAGTCTCTCTCTTGAGACTCTTTTATAAGTGCACTGATCCAACTCTACCTTCAAGACCTAATCACCTCCCCAAAGCCTCACTTCATAATACCATCTCATTGGGGGTTAGGGTTTCAGTATATGAATTTCTAAAAGACACAAACATTCAGGCTGCAGCACCTGACATTCACAGGCATTGCTAAGAAGTGGATGGGAAGGAACACCTGGATAGGGTAGATTGAGAAGTGTAGTCACTGGTTCAGCTGTACTCCCTGCTAGGGTAGCAACAGGGTACTCAGATCTGCTATAGGGACAGCCTTCTCTCCCCACTTGGTGACATTCCTTGGGATGTGGGCCCAGCTGTCAGATAATCTCAGTGTAAGTGGAACTTCTAAGTAAAACACAATTGTCACAGGGGGTCAGACCAGCGCCAAAGTCTGTGGGGTTCTCATCCTTGTACTAGATACAATACAGGTCTCACTGCAACTTGCGACTGCCTTCCTCTTGGGTGACTTTCCCACAGGGGACTCCTACTAGGCTCACAGATAACTGAAAGCTCAGCTCTTCATCCTGTGAGTATGCTGTAGTTCTTTGGCTCTTGGAGCAGTCACATGCATGCCACCAAATCTTCTGCTCCATGCCATCATTCTTTAGCTGGGACTCTGGTTTAAGCACTCATGGTATCAATTTAGACATTACAGCCAAAAGCAGTCGAGAAAATGTCAACACAAAGGCCACACAGGAAATGAGGAGTGATGCTATGACGACTTTTCCTTGATTTAAAAAATATTAACACTAAGACGGCAGCTCACATCCTGTGGCGGTTTGATAGACATTAAATGCGGCCACCACTCCCACCACCATCACCACCACTATAACCAAACTCCAAGGGTGGAGAAATGACGTGAGTTAGAATGGCTTACTCATGTCCATCTCCACTAAGGCCAGAGTAAGAGAACAATGACTTCAATTGCAGCCAGGGGAATTCAGGCCAGGGAAAACCAATTATCTTGAGGGAGGAGGGCTTTGAAATATACGACCACGTTGCTGAAGGCAGGTCAAGAGTACCTTCCCTGTAAGAGGAGTGGTCTTCCAAGGTGGGAGCTACTCCCCAGCCAAGGAGGATGAAATGGGGAGAGAAGGCGGGTTGAGAAAATGGAGGGGGTGGTCT
Organism: Carlito syrichta; assembly: GCF_000164805.1. Classification (NCBI taxonomy): domain Eukaryota; kingdom Metazoa; phylum Chordata; class Mammalia; order Primates; family Tarsiidae; genus Carlito; species Carlito syrichta. The sequence goes on along the minus strand of NW_007261800.1, from coordinate 62,617 downwards.
CATGACGTCTCACCTAGCCAGATGATGCTGTGACATTAAAGGTGGGCTTGGTACTAGGAGCAAACCTGGACATCCACTTGTCCATTCCCGAGTCCCAACAAGCACTCATTAAAAGAAGGAAAAATAACCATGTAGAACATCTTCTGCTGGAGAGGACGACAGGGGCCGTGAGGATGGGTCCTGCCCACCCCCGGCTGCATCAGGTGCCTCTGAGAATGCCAGATGACCTCAGATTTGGTTCCTCCTCTGACCCGGTCTGACTAGGAACTGTCACTAAGCTGGGAGAGGGGCAGCCTCTCCCACTGGGAGTTTTCCTGGCCACAAAGACTTGTGTTAGTCTATCAGGAGAGGCCATGTACGGGTTAAGACACACCACAGGGCAGAGCTGTTGTCTTCCTTCTCACCCTGACACCCAAAGTTCAGCTGAACCTTCTGGGAAGACCGGTCTGGCCAGCGACGTGCCTGATGTCCAGCAGGAAGAGAAACCAGGAACTCTGACATATTAAACAAAATTGTTGGTAGAACAGGCCACGGAGTGCCAAGGAATGCCTGTAGAGTCAAGTAAAGTCCAAGACAAGATAAAAATGATCAATTTAGAGTTGTTTCTTGGCAAAGTAGCTCAGCACACTTCCCTGGTGTGACTTTTTAACCCTGCTATTCATACTGGACAAAGATAAGTTTTGGGAACAATGTGAAATAGAAGTGTTACAGAAGAATTGAATGCAACTCAAATCCTTATCAATAAAGTCATGACTTAGAGTTTATTAAGAGAGTCGATAATTGAAGATACTCTAAAACGAACCTCCCTGTAATTAAAACAACCACTTCCTGGTCAGGCATAGTGGCTCACACCTAAAATCCCAGCAATTTGGGAGGCCGAGGCAGGAAAATCCCTTGAGGCCAGGAGTTCAAGACCAGCCTGAGCAACAAAGCGAGTCCTCATCTCTACAAAAAGTAGAAAAATTAGCCAGGAGTGGTGGCACACGCCTGTAGTCACAGCTACCTGGGAGGCTGAGGCAAAAGGATCACTGGAGCCCAGGAGACGGAGGCTGTAGTGAGCCATGATTCTGCCACTCCACTCCAGCCTGGGCAGAAGAGTAAAATGCTGCCTAATCAATCAATCAATCAACCACCAAGTAATGTTTACAAGCACGCTTTTTTGGCATAGTCTATGGTCTAAAGTTGGGAGACCATACGACTGTACACAGCCAAAGACCCAGGAAATGCTATCCTCCCGCCTCTGCCGCCTACTTAGATTTGAGTTCGACTCCAGCAAACTATAGAGACAGAGGTAGCGTCTTGTTTGTGTAAATGAGGACAGACGGATTAAACCATGTCTCCAAACCACAGGTGATGGCATCTTGTCAAATACCTCCATCTCAGAATCAATGTCAAGTTGCTTCAGGTCTCAACAAGCAGACAAGGATCTCTGTGTTCCCACAGAGGAAAAGGGCACAGAAGACACCCAGCTGTTCTGCTCAGTGAGTTCTGTGTCACGCCCTGACACTCACCTCCAGCCAGCTTCCCCTCACCTTGTACCACTGTTGTCCACACCTGGGTTTGGAACTTTGCAGGCCTGGGGGTGGGGGGAGGAAAAAAAAACTCTGCAGGCCCAGGGACAGACCAGGTGTGGGAGAAGGGCCAAACAGGGCATGGTGGTCAGCTCTCTGAGCCTCTGTCTGCCATGCTGAGCCCAGGCAGTTGTTAGTTTTAAGGTCAAGAAACGGATCAGAAGCAAATGGGCAGGTCAAGTGAGTCTAAGGGGGGGGACTTTCTGTCAGAAGGGACACCATCTTGGAAGTCACAGAAAACTTGTGATTTCCTCTACTTTACCGAGCAGGGGATTATCATGAAATTCTTGTGCCTCCTGTTGATCCCAAAGACTCTGTTCCATCAGTGAAACCCTGGTGGTAGAGTGGCTTTCAACCATGCAACAAAGTTCCTTGACTTCTGATTCAGAGTGAGACCAATCACCTGGCTGCTGGGCAGGCTCTCACTACTTCCAAAAGCCATGGCAGGCAGAGAAGCATCTGGTTGCTGGGATCTGACAAATTCACAGATTCCTTTGTGCGGTATGGGAAGCACTGACAACCTAAGAACTCTGCAGATGTGAGGAGGTGGCCCATGGAAGACATCAGGCAATGAGCAGGGTGGTCAGAGTGGAATTACTTGTCCCAAGACAAGCCTCCCCTGTGATCAGTGAGCCCCAGGAAGCTGGAGCAAGCAGGCTCTCTAGTCCCCTGGAAAGCTAGGGCTGCAGATGAAGGCTTTCCTAAGTGCCACCCCAACCCTAGTCAATGGGGGAAGCCCCCGGCCCCACACCTGCGCCTTGGAAGCAGAAGGTTCCCAACCCAGTGGTCACAGGGATCTCTTTGCCTCATCTGCGGCCAAAACCACCTCTCAGGCAGGAGGGAGATGGGGAGCCATGGTCAAATGCACTCCCTGCCTCAGGTCCACTTCAAAGATCTGTAAAACACTGGAAGGAAGGTGGACCAGAAAGCCAACCAGACCCATCTCCTAGCTAGAAATGCCTGCAGCTGCAAGCACACAAACCCACAGATCCGTGCTCCACCAGCCTAACTCCTCACCTGGCTCGTGGAAAGGTCATCGCAGAGGGCTCTTCCCTACAAAAGACTGGGGATTCCTGAGGCAAGACATATGCCAGGTGAGCGAGGGAACCGGAGTCCCCTGCAGCAGCAGGTTGGTGGCATCCACCGTGTACTCCTTGGGAACCAACACGCTCTCAAGGGAAACCGTCCGGCTCAGGGGGTCTTGCAGCCCTTGGGCGGTGAATGGTGGTGGATCCCTGATCCTCCTCTCTCCCCGTTTCACCTGAAAAGGTGCTGCAGCCCAGGTCCTGGCTTGAGTGGGACTGCCTTGTCACAGGGAGGGCAGCCTAGGGCCAGGTGCCTGGGGCTCACAGCCACACCTCCTGTGGGTGCCGCCTGGCCTCACGCTACCCTGCACAACACACGTTGGGCATAACCAACTCTCGCGGTGCTTGAGTGTGCGATACCTCTGGAGGGGGGTGGTAGGTGGAGGGTGGGGGGCTTATTTATGTTTTTGCAATTTGTGTGTTCTTGAGAGCCTAAAGGAACTGGGAAGAGAGGGTTTTCTGAACCCCCTTGGAGGATTTTTGAACAAAATTAGATTCTGGCAGTTCTTTCAGGATGATGAATAACCCAAGATACAGGTTCATTTATCACTCCCAATATTTGACTCCCACCAAGGCATTTCTAAAAACCAGGCAAGAAAAATATTCTAACGTCTCAGATCACTGTTTTGTTCTGCTGCACCGAGGGTAGGTAGTTCTGTACAACGTATATGTCTAAGGCTGGGGGGTGGGCAAGGGGAAGGGACATTTTTTTCCTACTTGCAGCAGTGTTTTACAAGAAGGTTAACACAGGAAAATAATGACGGCCTGTCTTCCACATCCCAGCTCAGCCATCGCCAGGTGGCCGCCTGCCGTCTCCTCAGGGGGGACCCTCTGTGGCCATGGCCTGTGGGTCATGCCAGGATGAAGTCTGAGCAACCACCACAATGGCTTAACTCAAGGAGAAGGTGTGAAAAGGGAATTGGCTGGGCAAGAAAGGATGAAGGTGGCTTCTGAAATGTTGAGCCGGAAGTGACAAGGCAGTTTAACTGGGGACGCACTCACTCTAGGCTGGTCCAAGTGCACAATTAGGGAAACGAGGCGTGAATTTTGGGAGCCATCTGCATCCTGGCAAACGTTTGTTAAAGGTACAGGCACCATTCGGGGTTCTTTGTGTGGATTATTTAATTCAGCCTTTTCAACAGCCCTATGAGAGAGGTGCCCCTGCGAGCCCCGTTAGAGACGAGAAACTGATCTCCACAGCCTGTGCGGTGCTCTGTCCAGCTTTCCCGCGCTACCTTCTGGAATCTCCTCTGTTCAAATCCCCGTTAGAACAATGACTGCTTCTAAGGCAATTATCTCCACATATTGGAACACCGTTCTCTAGTTTTACTTTTCCTGATTTTAGGCATATAAAAATGCTTCATTTTAGAGTCTCACTTTGAAACTAAAGAATGGTTATTTTAAATTGTACTACTTACTATGTTTTAACCATAGCAGTATAACCACACATGCAAAAAAAAAAAAAATGCTCAAAAAGCCTGTAGTAATGAGTCCCCATCTCTTCTCCTCATCCCTAGTTTTATTCCCAAAAGGTAAAACAGTTTTTTTTAGCTTCTGAATTGCTCATAGTCTTGATTTAAATAGTCTGTTGATAACACGAATGTTTCCCGTATATCCACCTTAGTCTGTGGGGTCCTCCTTATACACGTTGAGGGATACGGTCCACCTCCTTCCTACCACTGCTTTCTTTCTGCCTTTGTTCTATTAAAGTTACAGTGCTTGATACTGTTCTTTAGATATATTTCATCGATGCTTTATTCTCAGACCAATTCAGAAAAATGAAATTCAAATAAAAAGTGAATGAGGACAACATTGAGGTGCTAACACGGTATTCTCTACATAATCCAGTTGCTTTATGAAGGACAGCAAAGCGATCTTAAGGGTTTAAACTCTTCTCATTTGATGAGGCAGCTCCAAGAATTATGGTCCAGGGGATTCTTCCTTGATACTTGTTGGCATCCTGGCATCCTTCCTTTCCTCCCTCTCTCCCTCCCTCCATTATTTTTCCTTATGGTAAAATACATATAATTGTTCCTTATGGTAAAATAACATATCATTGAGCATTTTCACCACTTTCAAGTGTAAAGTTCAAAGTCATGAAGTATGAAGACATTCACATTGTTGTGCCATCGTCATCTCCATCCATCGCCAACTCTTTTGATCTCGTAAAACTGAAACTCTGTACCCATTAAATTCTAACTCCCCATTTCAGTCCCTAGCAACCATCATTCTACTTTCTGTCTGTGTGAATGTGATTCCTCCAGGTGCCTCATATAAGAGGAATTTCAGTTTCTGTGATGTCTTCCTTCCATCCTTCTTACTTTCTTAATAGAGGTGAGGTCTCGCTATGCTGCCCAGACTGGTCTCAAACTCCCAAGCTCCACTGCACCTGACACCCACCCTCCATTTTTTTTTTTTAAGAGATGGGGACTCACTCTGTCACTCAGCCTTAAGTGCAGTGGTGCAATCATAGTTCACTACAGCCTCGACCTCCCAGGTTTAAGCAATCCTTCTGCCTCAGCCTTCTGAGTAGCTGGGACTACTGTTATGTACTACCACACCTGGCTAATTTAAAAAAAAAAATTCGTGTAAAGACGGGGTCTGGCTATATTGCTCAGGCCGGTCTCTAACTCCTGGCCTCAAGTCAGGTCTCCTGTCTCGGCCTCCCAAAGTGCTAGGATTATAGATGTGAGACACCATGCTGGGCCTATCATCTTTCTTTTCTCATACTACTCCTTTCTTAGTTCCTCCTTCATTTTGTCAGAGAGCGTTCTTAGCCTCATAGGGAATGCATGGCAATAAATTCGAACTCCTTACATAAATAAGAATTGTGGTACTGCTCTGTGATTTAACAGTTTCACTTGATATGGAATTCTATATCCCAAATCCCCTCTCTTTACTATCTTGAGGGCACGGTCCCCTCATTTTCTAGCATTCTATGCTGTTGCTGAGAAGTCTGATGCCAGTTCCTTTTTCGTTTCCTTGTAATTAAGCTGATTTTTCTCTCTGGATGCTCTTAACATTTTTCATCTTTGATTCCGGAGTTTTCAAATTCACCAATCTATGTCTTTTCTCCATTCCTACTAGTTAGCATTCGGTAGATTCTTTAAATCTACAAAGTTGTGTTTTACTCCAGCTCAAGAAGAAATTTACTGCATTCCATCTTTGACTTTGTGTCTATGAACTGGAGGATTGTTTTCCATTTAACCTTCCAGATAGTCAGCTTGGTCTTTCATCCAGAACATTCTAACCAATGTATCTATTTAACTTTTTAAGAATTTTTGACGATTCTAGGATTAATTTTCTTATTTTCTGAATGTTTCTTTTTCATCCTCGTCAGTTCTTGCTTTATGAACACAGTAAGTATCCTCTAGAATATCCAGCTGAACATACACTTAGGAATTTTTTTTTTTTTTTTTTTGAGTTGGAATCTCACTCTGTCACCTAGGTTGGAGTGCAGTGGCACACTCACGACCACCCCAGTGTTGACCTGTTGGGCTCCAGCGATCCTTCCGCCTCAGCCTTCCAAGGAGCTGGTATTACGGGTGTGCACTACCAAGTCTGGCTAATTTTTTTTATTTATTGTAGAGATGAGGTCTCGCTGAGTTGCCCGGGCTGGTCTCAAACCTGCAGGCTCAGGCAATCCACTTGCCTCCGCCTCCCAAAGTGCTGGGGTGACAGGCTGAGCCACCGAGCCCAGCCTCACTTAAGATTTTTCTCTTTCACCTCCCAGGTTGTCTGTTTTCTCCAGGGCAGGCTGTCCTACTTATTTCGGTCCCTCTTGTTCCTTCTCTGGGTTTTTCTCATGTGTCGTCTATGCCTTTGCATCACAGCAATGGAGGCATATAAAAATGACATCGACAAGGTAGCCCAAAAGGATGTCCTCTGGATTTGTACAAGTCTGTTTCCCTAACAGGCCTCTCTGACAACTCTAAAATTTCATTTCAAAAGATTCCAGTTTCAACTAGGAAGTCAGGTTACAGAGGATGAGGGAGGAACAAAGAGGAGAAGAGATGGGTGGAGCAATAAGAAAGATAAGTGGAATACATTTTTAGATTACACCACTACGGTGCTGAAATGATTTGAGAGCACGTTCTTCACATGGCTACTTCCTAGACAGAAACACAAGGAGTGACAGGCGGCAGCCAAGGTGACATGCACCAGGAACAGGAGGCAGGAAGTACAGAGCCGCCCTTGGGAGCAGACCAACCCGCACGCATGCGGGGTGCGGCAACATGTAAGCGAAAGGGTGCATGTGTTGGGTGGGCTCTCTCTCACACAAAGACACACGCACCACACATACACATACACACACACGAGCAGCAATGGTGAGTGAGAACAGGAGCACGTGCAGGGGTGAGCTTACACACAGGCAGGGGTGCAACGGTGGTGGGAGTGGAAGGGCATGTGAACAGGTGTGAGCTCACTCATGCAGACACAGCAATGGTGTGAGCAAAAGGGAGCATGCGGGTGTGAGTGTGCATGCACACACATAAGCTCAAACGCATGCGTGGGTGGAAACAGACTGGGAAGTGGCCTTCTAAATACATGGAAACAGAATACACAGAAACAGAAGTCTACGTCAGCCATTTAAACGCCAAAACCCACTAGGCTCTCTTCCCCAAAGCCTGTCTTTTTGGATCTACGGAACAGCCCTGACTGTCAGACAGGGTCAGTGTGTCACGAGGATGCTCCCAGGACTGGTCTGTGATTAGGGGCGTCAAGCTTGGGGGCAGCACACCAACAGGTGCGCCGAGGGAGGAGAGAGAATCAGTGAGAGGGTTGGTGCCAAACAGCTGCCCGGGGCACAGATGAACAAGGTGAAGGCCTGTGAATCTGCCTTCAAGCTAGAAGAAACCTTTGCGCGTAAAGCGTTAGTAAAAGCACGGATGAAAGTCAGATTGCAAAGGGCGGAAGGAGGACAAGGAGGTCAGGAGGTGAAGCCCATGGAGCAGCAGAGGGACTGGGCAGAGACGCCAAGGAAGTTGGGAGCCAGCGACAGTGTTTTTAAAACCACTGAACAAAAAAAAGGAAAAGTCAACGGCCAGAAGAGTTGGGAGAATGACTGTGGGTCTCAGTCTGCACTGGGGACAGGCTGATAATAGCCAACAACAAGGTACCAAAGGGGCATAATCATAAATCACTGCAAAACCCTGGGCAAATTTAAAGTCCAGTGGAAAGGCCAAATATTAATAAAATGTACACCTCAGTCAGCAAGGTGCTCTAGCCTAGAGGCCTTCTTTTAATGAATGTCAGATTTGATCTAAGACATCTCCAGGGCAGAGGGGCAGGCGTTCCGAGACATTCCCCAGACAGATGGGAGGCTGGCTGCCTCCCTGACAAGCTTCACCACCAGGTCCGGAAACACAGAGACGCAGGCTACTCTCCTCCACCTCCATGTGCAATCTGCTCTGCTACCTGGCATGTGTACTCTTGTGTATCCTGGGAGGGAGATGTGAGAACTGGGTACCTCTGGAGAGCAAGGAGCTCAGGGTTAGCTGACGGAGGCGGGGAGTGTGGCAGATGTAGGTGACATTGCTTCGATCCCAATGTGGGTCAGTATTTTAACATAGAGGTTACTACCTCACACCCTTAGGATGGCTACTATCGACACAACACAACACACACACACACACACACACACATACACACACGCAAAGTGTTGGGGAGGATGTGGAGAAATTGCAACACTTGTGTATGGTTGGCTGGAATGTAAAGTGGTACAGCCGCTGTGGATAAGAGTATGGTGGTTCCTCAAAAAATTAAAAATAGAATTACCACATGATCCAGCGATTCCACTTCTGGATATATGCCCAAAAGAAATGAAAGCAGAGTCTCAAAGAGATACTTGTACACTCATGTTTACAGCAGCACTATTCACAGTAGCTAAAATATGGAAGCAACTCAAGTGTTTATAGATGGATGAGCATATAAACAAAATTGGGTGTAACATACAATGGAATCTTTTTCAGGCTTAAAAAGGAAAGAAATTTTGACAACTTGGATAAACCTTGAGGACATTAAATAAACTAAATAAACCAGTCAAAGAAGACAAATACTGTATGGGGTCTGACAATTAAATTCCCGAACTCATCCCAGCATTCATCCTAGGAAAAGTGCTACATACCTCATTGCTGAATATCACTAGGGTCACCTTCAAAGTACTCCCCCCGGGGAGTTATAAACTGATGGCAGCACCTAGTCCCCCCATCACAGCCATTTTGAAACTCTTTTTCTGAAGTGGCCATCAGAGCCGTCATCATAAGAATGTTGGAGTTTGAATTAGAGCAACGAACAAACATTAAATTTCTTGCTAAACTTGGCATGAGTGGAAGTAAAATCAGGGACATGTTAGTCCAAGTTTATAGGGATAATGCTATGAAGAAAGTGGCAGTGTACACATGGATTAAATGTCTTTCTGAGGAGAAAGTGTCACTGATGAAGAGAGGTCAGGATGGCCAGTAATGAGCAGAACTGATGAAAACATTGCAAAAATTCATTGAATTGTGTGTCAAAATTGTCAGCTGACTGTGAGAAGGACAGCAGACCAAATAAACATTGATAGAGACACAGTCAGGAAAATCTTTTTATTTGAGACAGAGAATCTGTCACCCATGCTGGAATGCGGTGGCATGCTCACGGCTACTGCAGCCTTGACCTGCTGAGCAGGTGATCCTTTTGCCTCAGTCTTCCAAGTAGCTGGAATCATGGGCATGTGCCCCCATACCCAGCTAATTTTTTATTTACTGTAGAGATGAGGTCTTGCCATGTTTCTCATGCTGGTCTCGAACCCCGAGCTCAGGCAATCCTCTTGCCTTCTTCTCCCAAAGTGAGGAAACTCTTAATTGAAAATCTTGGCATGAGAAAGGCATGTGCAAAAATGGTCCTGAAGGAGCTCTTGCATCACGACAATGTACCAGCTCGCACGTCACTATCTGTGAGGGAATTTTTAGCCAGCAAACAAATAACTGTATTGGAACACACTCCCTCCTCACCTGATCTGGCCCTCAGTGACTTTTTTCTTTAGCGGAAGATAAAGGAAACATTGAAAGGAAGACATTTTGATGACATTCAGGACATCTGGGATAATATAATGACAACTCTGATGGCTATTCCAGAAAGAGTTCCAAAATTGCTTTGACAAGTTGACCAGGTGCTGGTATCAGTGCATAGCTTCCCAAGGGGAGTACTTTGAAGGTGACCATACGGATATTTGGCATTGAGGTATGTAGCACTTTTTCTAGGATGAGTTCATGAACTTAACTTCCAGATCTCATATGCTTCCATTTATATAAATTACTCAGAATAGTCAAATTCATAAAGACAGAGAGTTAAATGGCAGTTGCCAGGGTCTGGGGAAGAGGCAATGTGTAGCTATTATTTAATGGGCACAGAACTTCAGTTTCACAAGATGCAAATAACTCTGGAAATGGATGGTGGCGATGGGTGTACAACATTACGAATGTATTTAATACTACTGAACTGTGGACTTTCAGATGGTGTAATTTTATGTTTTGTATATTTTGCCACAATTAAAAAATGAAGGGAAAATCCCCCTAAAATGAAGGCTAAAATTTTCAAATGCTTTGAGACCTGAAATAATACGTTGAACTAAACTCTCAAGGGTAAGAATAGGTAAGACCGAATTCAAGGGAAGCCAGGAATCACGTGACCTGGAACATGAATCTGACTTGATGGCACTGAAGACGGTGACATGCTAGTACACTGTGATGATTTCACCGAGTTTCTCCTTCAGACCCACTCCCTGTTGTTCGCTGGTGTGGAGAAGGTGGTACTTACTCTCCCCTGTGCTCTTACAGAGTATCCCTGCTGAGTCAGGATGGCCCAAGGGCTGGTGCCCCTGGAACTGAGGGAACAGCCTGGGCATAAGACAGCTCTTTGTCCCCCAGGGCAATCAGACCTGCCTTAAGCAGGCACTTCTGTCAGGGGGTATGGACTGTGGTCACAACTCTATTCTCTGACTGGCACATACTTTTCATCCCTTCGTGACTATTTTTTTTTTCACCTAGTCACTTCTCAGCTTGGAAGTCTTCTCTTCCAGCAAAACTTCAGTAGCTCTTCAGTTTGGGCTGGGTTTTCTGTTAGATGCTCTTGCCTACTGTATCTGTGCTGTACGTGTCCACCTTGGTGTCCTCTGAACCTGCCTGGGGATGCAGGAAGTGCTCAATAAGTCTTTATTGAATAACAGAACCCAATGATCAGTCAATCAAAGAGGATGATTACAAGAAAGGTCCAGAGAACATGGTTTTAAAAGAGTTCAGTAGAGGTGTGATAAGAAAACACTTGATGACCTTAAGTTAAATCATAATCTCTAGCCCCATGTAGAATGCACCGCTAGTTCCCCTGCTCAATCAATGTTCTCTTCTTACTCTTACTAATAGAATCCTCATTTTTTTTAAGTGTTGTAATGTGTCCAGTTAAAAATGCTTTGTTCCCCCACCTTCCTTGTGGCTAGAGGTAGCTCATGCCACAGTTCCAGCTGGTGATATCAAAGCTGATGGTTTCCTAGAAAAAACCTGCTTCCCTGATATAGACTCCAACCCATTCTGAAGACAGGTAAAGAGGTATTTTTTTTTTTTCTTTTTTTTCCCGTGCCTAGAAAATAGGTAAGATGCCTGGAAGCACAGCAGGCAATTTGTGACTGAAGATGAACAACCATGAACCCTACATGGAAGGATGCTGGAGACGATCAATGGAAAAGGTTTCACTGGGTCACCTGGGCTGCCCAGGACTGACAGCCACCTAGATTCTACATTGGGTGAGACACACAGTGTCTTGCCTCTGTAAGCCACTGTTGGCCAGACCTGTTGTTACTTGCAGCCATAGCATTCCTAACTTATAACACCAACTAGAACATTTCTGACAGGACTTAAACTACGGATGACACTAATAATAGAACAATCTTGAAGGAATTACAGAAAATAATAATATAGACACCAACAAGCAGAAAATGGCTGGATTTTCAGGGTGGAGAAAAAATTGTAGACTATACAAACAAGAGAAATTGCTAGTAAATCTCCACAAGAAAATCAAGAAGAGGCCATTAAAAGTCTGGCTCCTGAATCTCTAAAACGAACAAATGAGAAAATAAACAATAGTGATGACCAAGCGAAACCTGCATGGATTCATTAATAATAACTCATTTCAAACTAACTACAAAATTCTTTTGATTGAATTTTAACTAACAGAGCAGGAGAATGCAAAAGGTTTTAAAAAATCAAGGATCTGTGTTTCCTAGAGGTTTTTGATTCTTATGATACCACAAGAAAATATTTTTAAAAAGCAACATCATGATTCAGTTAAATGAATTCATAACTGGTTGAATGACTACTCAGTGGGTATAAATTAAAGAATTTATGCAGTCCTGGGAGCAGATAAGCCACGTGGTTTGGCCATTGCTACTGTCCATTCAATCTTAATATCAAACCATGGCAGAGGGGACAGAAAAGGAAAAGTTACGAGACAGCACAAAGCTATGAACAAAAGTATTATGCATGATAGATACAAGAAGTAGAACCCAAAGGGTGGAAAGTGAGCTAAAACACTTAGCTTAGACACAGCATTAAAGAAAAGTAAGTGTCGTGTTCTGAATTTAGGTATAAAGAAGCAATCAAGAGAAGACAGGTGGACAGCTGTGGGCATCACAAGAAAGCACTCTCTGATCATCAGAGTCACCTGTGCATGGAGTGACATGCCTTGTGAATGGGGGCTTCCCATAACAGAAACATTGGGCAGAGGCAGAAAACGAACTCTCAGGAATATCACAGCTGATACCACCCTAGGAAGTTCAAATCTGTAACTTCTCTCCCAACCCTAAGTTTGTATGATTCCCAAACTTTCTGTTCCTGAGTACAGGAAAGCTTCCGAGTCCCCCTTACCATAGGTGGGATTGGATTCAGGCAGTTTAGCTTGGTCTACTAAATACACATATATTTGTATTTATATGTACACGTATTTATAAATACACATATATTTACATGTACACACATGTGTAGGGGGACCCAAAGAATCCCGGAATTATCTTGTGGAGGGAGGGTGGGCCCCTTGTAGCACAGACCTCCCCTGCTAGGTAAGTGTTCTAGGAACCCATCGGCACCAGTGTACCAGCCAGCATTGTTGAGAGAAGCTGTGTTTGACTTCAGAATTTTTTTTTGTTTGAGATTCTTTCAACGCGTTTGCCCATTTCATGGGGTGATTTATGAATGCATCTGTCCACACTTCACTGAATGTTCAGCAGTTTAACCAAAAACAGCCTGGTCTCCATGCCCCACACTTCCTATTCACCTGATCCTGCCCAAGCAACTTTTTTTGGTTTTCCTGGATGAAAAAGTCCTCAAAGGGAAATGCTTTGCTGATGCAAAAGAGGCATAACAAAGAACAGGAGCATTAAAGAGCATCGAAATTGACAAATTCAAAATCTGCTTTGAGCAGAGGAAAAAGGGTCTTGATAGGTGTGTTGCATCAAACGGAGAGCACTTTGAAAGTAGACTGAAGTTTAAACATGTAAGAATAAGTACACAATTTTTTATAAATTAATTCAGTTTCTTGGGGGTCTCCCCTTGCATGTGCCCATATTTTTAGGTACATGTGTACACGTATATGTATATTGTACATTTATATGTACACAGATATTTATAGATGAGCATATATGCACATATATTTACACATGCATATAAATATATGTACGTGTGAGTCTGTGTGTGTATGTGTCAGCAAACAGACGTCTTTCACGGGTGTTTTGTGAATCTGCCAGAGAAGTATAGAGATGCAAATGCCCAAATGTCTTTGGTCACGGAATCCTGTTTTGTGTTTTTCTTGACAGGTCTCACAATATATGGGTTTTGTGTAGTATATTTTAGCATATGCTGTTTGGAAAATAGTCTGTTTTCTATAAAGAGCCCATCTGATCAGTCTGAAAATGTTGCTCCCTCTGGTTGATGAGGCTGAGTCCTGGCCTCTAAGACAGAGAGGCAATTTTGGTTCCCATGTGGGACACTGAAAAATCCCACAGCCGCCCAGCTGAGCCAGTCTCCAAGCCACGCCATCCACACATACATGTCCTACTCTGGAGTGCTGAGAGAATATGGGTGATTCAGCATAAACCTCCCTCACCCCTGGGAAACCAGTGAAAGGATACCTTGAGATATCAGCAGCTGGGCTCGGTGGCTCAGCCTGTAATCCCACGCCTTTGGGAGGCCGAGGTGAGTGGATTGCCTGAGCCCACGGGTTTGAGACCCGCCTGGGCAACGAGACCTCATCTCTACAATAAATAAAAAAATCAGCCGGGCGTGGTAGCACATGCCTGTAATTCCGGCTACTGGGAAGGCTGAGGCGGAAGGATCGCCGGAGCCCAGCAGGTCAAGGCTGCGGTGGCCAGGAGCGGCCACTGCACTCCTGTCTGGGTGACAGAGTGAGACTCCAACTCAAAAAAAAAAAAATGAAATAAATGAGATGTCAGCAGGTTGACATACTCAACACAGAACACATCCTTTTCTTAACTGAAAAAAATTCAGAACAGATATTCATGATTAAGGAAGCCAGACATCGCCACAGCCATCTCAGAACCAGCTCTGCAGGCAGCTCAAATTACGTTCTCCCATGGGAGGCTGTGTACCCACGCCACCGCCATGTCACTGGATCACCATCTGATCTGCCTTCCAGCCTCCCCACTGGGAAAGTCCTGGAGTGTAATCTTCTGGCAAAGGCACCCGCTCAACTTCCTATCTGCCAGTTCTGGACTCCTCTTCATGGGCCTTACTGCCCCTTTGGCACAATAGCCATCTCGTCACTTGTTTCCCAGCATTCTGTCCTGACCTTATCTATGGAATGATGCAAACTGTAGAGTGCACGCCCCAGCAAAATGAAGCATGTTATTCAGATGCCACCCCAGGTATCCCAACTTTCAAGCCCTGCTAAAGCATCTCAGTGCAGCAGCTCAAACGAAATGTCAAGCATCAGCAGTAGTAAAAGAGAGGTGTGATGTCCTTTGAGCACTTGCTGTTTTTTAACCACTTTATTTCACATTTTCAGACATAATCCTTCTAACCACCATGGGGTGGAGACACGATCAATGCTTCATTTGAAAGATAAGAAAGCTAGATCCCAGACAGGTTAAGCAACTTGGGTCACACAATGTTTTGAACTGTCTATCAAGCCCTAACTTTCTGTTCTTGCCACGTGTCTAAGATCAAGTGATTCTTCTTTTTAAGGTCCAACTAGATTGTTGTTTGCTTGGGATGAGGAAACAGGTTTTGACAACCATCAAGGAGATAAGCATTTGGTCTCCTTTGGGGTTCTCTCCCTGAACTGTGGTTTTCAAATGGCTGCCATGAAAGCAGAGAGAGCCATTAATCTTCAGGGAGAGAATCTTCTAAAGACATCTACCCATGACCTCAAAGCACATCCAACTCCCCTGGGACAGGAGACGCTTCCCAACGAGTTTTCAATTCTTATCCATGAACACTTCACCTCCCTCCTCTTCTCTGACATCATTTCCAAAATGAAACCAACATCCTAGAGATCAATGTTTTCCAAATTGAGCTCCATAGAATACCAGTAACATTTGCAAGAGGTCCACAGTCAAATATCAGGTCCAACCATATGAAATTGCTGCCATTTGAACATTTCAAAAATAATTAATTAAATACATAATTTTAGTAACAGGGTCTTACTATGTTGCCCTGGCTGACCTTAAACTCCTGGGTTCAAGTGATCCTCCCACCTCAGCCTCCCATGTAGCTGGGACACAGGTGCTGCCACCAAGGCCTACACATTTTTTTTAAAACTACAAAACAGCAATTTCACATGGTCCCACCAAATGAGTTTTGAGAACCTTGAATATTCTTCTCTTGAAGACTCAGAATCTGCGTTCACATTTTATAGGCTCAAATAATTCCCTGCAGTAAAGAAGCCTGCATAACTTTGTTTTCCAAGTATATTTGACAACAGAACCCGTTATTAGATAACACCTATTCACATCTTGCAGCTCTGTATTTTGTGTTTTAGGAAAGTTTGCCTGGGAGGGTCCAAAATAATTCAGAGCTTTCTGAGCTGTTCACAACCTCATCCTCCCCCATCTCATGACTATATTTGAATAAAATAAAATTCGCTCATCTATATAGGTTACTCATTTATTTAATTTAATTCACAAATATGCGTTGAGTATGTCTGCTGTACTAGGCATTTGCTTAGACTTGGGGACATATTGAAACACAAGTATCCTCACAAAGAAAACAGGACCCTCTAAGATGGAGTAACCATCTTGGTCTGAAGGAGTCAGCAAGAGCTTCATGGAAGAACTGAGTTTTGACTTGAGGCTCACAACAATTTTCCAGGACAGAAGGTGGTGCTCAGCACCCAGTGCATCAAGGCAAACACAGCACACCTGATCATATGCAGGTGCATCCCAACACCTGTCTTCTAGGACCGCCAGGGGTACCTCCGGCAAAACAGAATGTGCATTCACTGTTCCCATTACTTCTGCCTGTCTTGACCTCTTCTGTGTCCCCGAATAAAGCTCTATTCGGTTTATCCAATTTCTTTTGGCTCCAATGCCTGATTTCCTGTGGGCAGGTGCTATTTTGCCCACAGGAAAATTTTACTCTCTGATGTTAGGCTGCAGCGGGAAAGCCCAGGTCAATAACCAAAGGTCTCGATCATGCAACGCTTCCACTCCTCCCCACCCCATTCTCCCTCTCTGAGTCTCTTGTAGGTGTCTGGCTCAGGAGGTTCCCCATGGCCCAGCGAGGAGCTGTCTTAATGGCTGACCTTTTGGGGAGGTGAGAGGCAACGGGGGGGGGCTCAGAAACTCTGACTCACAGAAAGAACGTCAGGGGGAGTGGTGTGCTGCTCTGTCCCTCTTGATTTTCAAATCCTGGGCTTTCCTAGTGGTAACACTGTGGTGGGAACAAAAGCAAAGCTCTTCTGTGCTTACCAAGGGAAAAAGGGTATTTATAGAGTTCAGTAATGTTTCCCCACACCTGGCTTCCCTTGGTTCGTCCAAGCAATAGCAGAAGTAGAATCCCACAGTGAGTAAGTATAGGAATGGTTAGGGGCACGGGGTCCTTAGGGGGAGGACAGTTTTCTTCCTATACTTCCAGGCCTCACATGCTCCCTCCAGCGATCCTCTCCCGGCTACGCTAGGCCTAGTGGCCTTCCGACTAACACAAGAAGAGTCTACATGAAGTACCCAGTGAGATAGCCCACAGATGGCTGTGGCTGGACAGAGTGGTGGGTGGGACCGACAAAACTCCAGGGGTGCCGGAGGCCATGTTATCAGAGTCTTATGCTCCAAGCTCAGGAGTTCAGGTCTGATGCTATGCCTTGTGGAAATTGTATTGCACATCTGCAATGTGTAGTACAGCAAAAAAAGAGAAAAATGGTAACAGTGGGGGTGGGAGTAGAGAGTTGAGGTACAATGTTCCTGAAAACCAACCATAGAAAGTGACAGTAGAGTCAGACCGATCTGCCTGGGGGTACTGTCATGGGGCAACCCCCAAATCTGAGACAGCTTGAGTGTAATGTTCTTCATCTATTCCAGAGAAGTCATCCAAAAGTTCAGCAGGGAAGGACATGGGTTTATCAGAAATTACAGGAAGCAGTGATGGCAGCTGGTCAGGGAAGAAAAGAACCTACGGAAAACCGTGTCTCAGGGCAGTACAGCAAACAGTTTTATAGGCAAGCAGGTCAACTTATCCAATTCCTACCTGGGGCTTACAATTACATTGACCACACGTGAGAACCACATCACTTTCAGCTTTGCTTGCATTCCATGACTCATTGTTGGGAATATGTATACCCCCCAGACACCAGCCTTGGCCAGAGGCGGGCTCCTGAGGGAGGGGAAACAGTCCATATCTGGACAATACACCACAGGTACCTACCACTGGCACTCAGAGGACTGTGCCCAGGAGGTCCAGGGAGCTGGGCTGGCCAGTGCTGGGCGCTTTCCTTTCAAAAGAAATTGCCAGCAATGTTCCCCTGCAGCCATAAACTTATAAAGTCAGGTCAACCACAAGGTAGCTATTTTTTAAGCTGGGAATGACATGCCTGTCAGTTTCATCTTTGCATTCTAAGATGCCCCCAAAGAGACATTTTCCCCTATTCAGTAAAGGACCATCTGTCTCCTAAGTTAGCAAGAAAACGGGAAACTTTTCATCAAGCTCACTAGCCCAGACAGTACTCACACCATCAGGCTGGCCAGGTCCTCCTGGGGCCAGTGGAGACATGAGGTACAATCTGCAGGCCAAGCAGCAAGGACTCGCCAAGGTGCTCGGAGCGCTCATTGGCAAAAAAGGCCATAAGCAACTACGGCAGAACGTGGCGTCGGATCATTCATCAGCCGAATGTCCCTTGTGAATCACTTTCTGCCACAGGGCCCAGTGGCCTCAGCCCTAGATGAGGGAGGGTGAGAATCATGTCCACCCCACAAGGTGGAGGTGAAGATGGATTATGGTGTGGGAGAAGGGTTTCCTCAATTGTAGAGCACTGAGTGACGCTGGCTGTCACTATCATCCCTTGTTGAGCGGCAGCAAAGGTAGTGAAAGGGTAAACTGAGGCAAAGTGGGCCAGTGCTGCGGGAATAATGCAAAGATTTGCTAAAGAGAAAGCAGCAAAGTGTATTATCCACTTTCCATAGACAGAGAGGGTCTGGCACGCAATAGGCGAGTGTGGCCTTGAAGGCTAAGAGACTGGGTACATTTAAGGCTCTCTTTTTTGGACTAGGAAGCAAGTCCAGAGGTTACATTCTTTGATGCAAATAACAGAAATCACATAAGTCTTGTTTCTAGACATCCCCAGGGAGGCTGGGCCGGAGGCTGGTTAGGGAAGACTGGTAACAATACTTCACTGCCAGAAACACAGATGCCTAAAAGAACAATTAGGACTAGACATGTTTACGGGGCCAGAAATAATTACCAAGTCCTAACTCTGGGAGGCCAGTTTTCCTTCTTGCTAGTGATAAGAGGTAAAAGAACAGGCTGGTCAGTAGAAAGGCTCAGCAATACATCGCAGGGCTAGGGCTGAGGCAGAATGGCCGTACTACTGCTAGGATCATTTTACCAAGTTCTTCTATTCTAAGACTCTTGGGGTTCCTACCTTTCAGGTGGAAAGACATTTAGTCTGGAAGGAACTGTCGCTCAAAGTGGTGTCTACTTAGAAGTGGAATTGCTGGGTCCAGGAGATCTTTTGAAAACACAGGTCTCAGTATCTCCCTGCTCTGCTTAAAACCCTCCAGTGGTTTCCCACTATACTCAAGAGAACTTTAAAGTTCCCAGGGCCTCAGGGCCCTGCACCATCTGGCTCTGCCATCCTTCCCCTGCTCCTGGCCACTGGGACTTTCCAGTGTTCTCTTTCCAGCCTCAGAGCCTTTGTACCTGGCTTCCTCTGCTAGTACGGGTTCTTCCTTTCTCCCCTCAGCCTGTGTAGTTGACAGTACGTGTACTCTCAGATCTCACTTTTCAGTATCTCGCTCAAAGAATCACCCCATCCCCTAAACTGTTGTCAGCCCTCCTGCCCCCACTTGCTCCGCAGTGCCATCTAAACTGCACGTTCCCTGCAATTATTTGTTTTGCTGATTTGCTCAGGAAGTATCTACTCAGCATCCACGCTGGGGCAGAGACTGTTCTAGATGTTTGAGAGGCCAGCAGGAAGCGGAGCTGTCCCTGCCCTCTGGGAGCCTTCTTTCTTGTAGGGGAGACAGAGATGACCAAATCAACGTAGATAGAATTTTATGCCGGGTAGTGCTAAGTGCTTTGAAGACAAATAACCCGGGGTTGGAAGAATGCTCCACAGGGAGCACCTCTCAGTGAGATGGTCACAGAGCTTCACAGAGGAGGTGTCGTGGCTGAGCATCTGTCAGCCCACTAGACTAGGAGATCTGGGTGAAGGATACTGTTGTCTCTTTCATCACTTTGAGAATCTCTAGCACCAAGGCCAGTGCTTAGCAAAACACAATAGGATAAATGGACAAACAAAACAACACTGCCCTCAAGAATTCCACTGACCATCCCTGGGGCCACAGGAAGCCCGGAAGGGCCCCGGAGGCAGAGAAGAGCCTCCCAGAAGCTGACCCGAGCAACTGTCCCATGAGGGGCTGTGCACATATCTGTGGCAGAAACCGAGGCCTGCCTTTTCTGCCTCTCCTGTCGCCTGACCAATCAACTCCCCGCTCCAGGACCGACATTGCTTCTTCACCACTGGCATATGGTGCAGTCATTGGTGCGGGTACATCTGGTCAGACCTCTGCGAGATGACCGAGTGTGAATGAGCAGGATTCCTTCTGGGCTCAGGTGATCCTCTCGCCTCAGACTCCTAAGTAGCTGGGACTATGGATGTACGCCACAACACCTGGCTAATATTTTGATTTTTTGTAGAGACAAGGTCTCCCTATGTTGCCCAGGCTGGTCTCGAACTCCTGGGCTCAGTGGATCCTCCCACCTCGGCCTCCCAAAGTGCTGGGAGGATCACCATGCCTGGCCCCTCTTGGCTTTTTTATAGCATTAACAAACAGCCAAACAGCTCCCACTGCCCTTTCTGTGCTCACCGCCCTCTTGCAATGGCCTGAGGGAGTTCACTCTATTGGCCAGCGGCTCTCACTCAAGAAAACACCTTAAATTTAGGTGGTGAGACTCCAGAATTCATGAGGGTCAACAACCATTTGCCCCTGAAGGGAACTCATCTTTCCAACATGCCACTCATCTACAACCAAGTGGAGGCTCCCAACCTTTAAAAACCCATGCATGGCTGGGCTCGGTGGCTCAGCCTGTCATCCCAGCACTTTGAGAGGCTGAGGCGAGTAGATTCCCTGAGCCCGCGGGTTCGAGACCAGCCCGGGCAACTTGGCGAGACCTCATCTCTACAATAAATCAAAAGTTAGCTGGGCATGGTAGTACATACCTGTAGTTCTGGCTAATTGGAAGGCTGAGGTGAAAGGATCATCAGAACCCAGCCGTCGATGCAGGGGTGGCTGTGAGCATGCCACTGCACTCCAGCCTGGGCGAAGGAGTAAGATTCCAACTCAAAAAAAAAAAAAAGAAAAAGAAAAAAGGCTTATGCATTACATACAACGGAATATTACTCAGCCTTAAAAGGAGATTCTGACACATGCTCTAAAATGGATGAACCCTGCGGACTTTACACTAAGTGAAACAGGTCAGTCACAGAAAGACAACTACTGTATGATTCTATTTATCTGAGATACCTAGAAGAGTCAAATTCAGAGACAGAAGGTAGAATGAATGATGGCTGTCAGGAGTTGGGATAGGGGAATGGAGCATTAGTGTTTAATGAAGACAGCTTCAATTTGAGAAGATGCAAAAGTTCTGGGGTCAGACAGTGGTTTAGTTGCACAACAGTGTGAATGTTCTCAGTGCCATGGAACTGCATGCTTGAAAATGGTTGCAAATTTTGTTATGTGTTTGCTTGTTTTGAGTTAGAATCTCACTCGGTTGCCCAGGCTGGAGTGCAATGGCACACTCATGGTCACCCCAGTGTCGATGTGCCGGGGTTCCGGTGATCCTTCCGCCTCAGCCTTCCAAGTAGCCGGGACTATAGGTACATGCTACCATGCCTGGCTAATTTTTTGATTTATCGTAGGGACGAGGTCTCACCATGTTGCCCAGGCTGGTCTTGAACCCACGGGCTCAGGCAATCCACTTGCCTTGTGCTGGGATTACACTCCCCAAGTGCTGGAATTACAGACTTGAGCCAATCCACTCCCCAGTCCACTCCCCAAGTGCTGGGATTACAGACTTGAGCCACCGCACCAGACCGTTATGTGTTGTTTATCATAAGAAAAAAAGATACATAATGTAGAAAAAAAGAAAAGCCCACGTGTGTCCTCTTCAGATGTAAAATGTACACCATATCTAATATTACTAGAAAATTTGAAATAAATCAGTTATTGATTTTAAAAAATCACCAAAGAAACGGAACAGAGACCTTCTCTCTTTACAAATATCACCCTCAACCTTGATCTTCACATGGTATACCCACCCCCAGCCCGTAGAGAGTCATTTTCTAGGTCGGCTAGGCTACTGGTGAAAATTGTAGGCATGTAGGGTACCAGGATCTGCTCTTAATACCTTGGTAGCCCAACAGCATCACATGTGGTTCTCAGCATCAATATATTGTTGAATAAACCACACAGTGGGCTTATTAGGAAGTTGGGATGCCAATCCAGACACATTTCTAGGTTCATCATCTTTCCGCTAAACTGCAATGACTTTCAGGAAGCTTGAGAGAGTGGGCCAGGAATCAGAAAACCACAGGTGACTTCTTAGATCTGGCCACTAACCCAGTGGCTGGCGGTGGTGGTAGGGAAATCAGATGCGTTGTTCTGCCTCTTAGACTCAGTTTCCTTATTTGCCAAAGGATTGCAACAAATATATTTGGTGCTTTTCTGGATGTCAATTCACCTAGGAAAACAGCTGGCTCCTCATGTAACTAGCTGCCTTTCCATCAGAATCCAGGGGTCCACCGGGGAGTGTCTTGCATGTATCCACGGTCAACTCTTCACCTGCTTTTCTCCCCTCCCACCCCCAGGGCTTGCTCAGTTTCTTGCTTCCGCCTGAAGAAGCTCCGGCAAACACACCCAGAGCTCTGCCCACCAATGACAGATGAGTGTGAGAAACCAAAATGAGGGGAATGGAAAAGCAGAGATCACTTATTCAAAAGTCTTCTGTGGTTACCTAGGTGAGGTCCCAGGGACCATCTGTGGTGGTCACGAAAAGGCAACCTTGGGTCTCCTACTGGGGGAGCACAGTGGCTGCCAGCCCCAACTGCTACCCCCCACCGCATCCCTCAACCACACCACACCACCAAAGAAATGGAACGGAGACCTGCTTTATTTACAAATATCGCCCCCAGACCTTGATATTTGTGGGGTGATCAAGCCCAGCTCTTCCCAGGCAGTGACGGGGCATAGAGAAACCCATGCAGGCCCATTCCAGTAGGGGGCTCCTCTCAGAAGGACACGGGACCCAGAAGATTATCTGAGGCTCAAGGACCACCTATATGCCTGACCTAACGTTCTGGGAACTGTGCTGTGGTCAGAGGCGCTTGCTGCTGGGCTCCTTCCCTCCCACTCTCCTTTCAGGGGTTCCAGGCCTGCTTGGCGGTCTGCCAGTTCCTGTGCCTCCCCTTCGTTCTCCACAGGCCTTTGCCCCGTTAAGTCTTGTGCAGGTCTAATCCTTCCTTGGCACCTGCTTTTCAGAGGACCTGAGCTGATACAACATCACATCGGCCAAAAGAGCAACATACTCAGTCAATGTCCTGCGGAGCAGCTTATGCATTTAGAACTGGCACTATGCATTTCAAAGAATGGCAATAAATATCTTAAAATTGTTCAGGTCTTGCAGCCTACAATCCACATTATTCATTCAATGCATGTGTATTAAGCTCCTGCTGACGGCGAGCACGCACGCAGCCTCCGCAGGCCAACAGACATCCTCATCCACATTTTGCACAGGTGTGAACTGTAAGAGGTTATCATACGGATATAATTTGGTTACAATGAATCCTGATGATAAAAATACTAGGTGGCTGGGTGCCGTGGCTCATGCCTGTAAGCCTAGCACTTTGGGAGGCTGAGGTGGGTGGACTGCTTGAGCCCAGAAGTTCGAGACCACCCTGAGCAACATAGAGAGACCTGGTCTCAACAAAAAATCAAAAGATTAGCTGGGCGTGGTGCCGCACACCTGTAGTCCCAGCTACTTGGTATGCTGAGGCAGAAGGACCGCCTAAGTTCAGAAAGTCCAGGCTGCCGTGCCCCGTGATCATTGGACCATTGTGATCATTCATTCCACTACACTCCAGCCTGGGTGACAGAGTGAGACCTCGAAATAACAGTAATAATAATAATAATAATAGGCAATGCCATTTAGCACTTACTACATGCCAGGTACTGTTCTGTAATTTTTTTTTTTTTTTTAGTTGGAGTCTCACTCTTGTCACCCACGCTGGAGTGCAGTGGCACGTTCACAGTCACTGCAGCCTTGACCTGCTGGGCTTAGGAAATCCTTCCATCTCAGCCTTCCAAGTAACTGGACCTACAGACACACACCAATATGCCCAGCTAGTTTTTTGTGATTTATTGCAGAGACGAGGTCTCACCAAGTTGCCCAGGCTGGTCTAGGACCCCTGGGGCTCAAGCAATCCTCTCCCCTCCGCCTCCCAAGTGCTGGGATTACAGGTTGAGCCACTGCGCCCGACCTGTTCTGTAATTTTTGTGTTGCTCACTTTAAAAATCCTTAAACAGCTCTACATTTTCAGGAACGATGAGGAAGCAGGAGCACAGATGTGCACTGAGAGAGCTGCTTGGTGCATTTTGCTTTGTGCGTGTTGGTAGAGAGGAAACGGGGGTTCCAGCCCACCTGGCCCTCCAGCGTCCCTTTGTGGGAGGACAGCACCTGAGCTGAGACACTCCAGGTCTGGTGGATTCTCTTCAAAGTTTCATGCAGCCCCTTCTGGTTTCACACCAGCCTCTGTCAGTGAAAAGACATGACAACAGATAATACAACTCAGATTCCTAATAAAACAAGACTGCGCCATAATGTGCCCATCAGCCACTGAGGCCAATTGCAACGCAGAAATGAGAAAATCAATGTGTGATTTACAGAGGGAACGATTTTTATCTTTTAGATGTCAAACAATCAAGGAAAATATAATATCTCACACCACGTCAAAAATGCAGTCAACTAGTCATCGGAGAAAGAAACGGAGGTGATGGCCAACATGTAGAGGAAAAATGGAATGGCAATGCACAGAGCAAACCCTGTCACTCCTCCCACCATCACACCCATGTTCCCTTTCCTGCAGAGAGTAAGGCTTCCTTCCTTTTTTTTTTTTTTTTTTTTGAGTTGGAGCCTCACTCTGTCGCCCAGACTGGAGTGCAGGGGCCGCTCCCGGGCACCGCAGCCTCGGCCTGCTGGGCTCCGGCGATCCTGCTGCCTCAGCCTTCCGAG
>NW_007261800.1:32710-37824 GCF_000164805.1 Carlito syrichta | reverse complement strand
GGGTCTCGAACCCGCGGGCTCAGGCAGTTCACTCACCTCAGCCTCCCAAAGTGCTGGGATTACAGGCTGAGCCACCGAGCCCAGCTTTTTTTTTTCATTTCAAAGATGTGGGACCCAAGTCAGGATTAGGTACATAAGTGCCTAGGTGCAGGTGAAGTTTGGGCCTCCCATTGGCCCTCACTTCGCCTGCATGAGGCTCCTTTCCATCTCAAGCTCCTGCCATACCTTGCTCCCCTCCTCCTGGACAAAAAGCTATTACCCGGGGCTCTCCTTCCTCCTCTGAGTCCTTTCTAACAACACAGGACAGTGGGCGGGGCTGACCAACAGGCCTCTGCTGGAGGGCTGATCTCTGAGGGCTAAACAGAGCAGGCTCCGGTCATTCTGGAAGGGGATTGACTTTACTCCCAATGCCCTCCAGCCCAGTAAGGGCAGTCGTGGGGAGGATCCCCATCTTCGTGCTTCGTGCCATACTTGTTCCTTCCTTATTATACCTGAGTACTCTGTTCCATGACCAGCATGTCCAGCCTGTTCAAGGCCTTTGGGACAGTCCCATCCACTGGCACCTCTGGCTTTGGCATTCCAGCATACACTTGCACCCTTTACTTGCCTCTGTTTTTCATATGTGTTACTCCACTTCTCTAGCAAGTGTCTAAGCTACTTGCAGTTGGGGTCCTTGGCCCTGCATCTTCCATCTGTCCAGCACTCTGGTAGTCTAACTGACCCCCCTTGAGAAAATGCTGTCTGTCCTTCTCTTGGCAGGGCTCATCCAAGGGGAGAGACAGAATGAGAAGGTAAGTGTAGTGGAGTGGCAGACTTCCTGGGGGCGCGAGTTCATGTGGCATCACTATAGGGCTGCTGCCCACGGCTCAAGGCTTAGCTTACAGCGGGTGTGTGACCAATATTGTTAATCGAATGAAGAGCTGGATGAGTGAAATGAATAGAAGGGATGATCCAAAGGACAGAGAAGCAGGAGAAGAAGAAAGAGAGAACTGCACAGAGATTCTCGGAGCTGAAAGAGTTGGGTAGAAAGGCGATGCCTTGGCACGCTTGAGTTGTCCTGACTCCACTTCAGAGAGGAATGCTTTAGCCATAGATTGTTCACCACTCTGAAATGTATCTTCTATAGACAGGAGAGAGCATCTTCTTCCAACACACACACAAATACACACACACACACACACACACACACACACACACACACACACACACTAAGGGATATTGTCATGTGGTGTCCACTGCAGTGTGGCCCACGCAGAGGTTGTGACCAGGCTGACTGTAGCTCTTGACCACATTCATGACCACTAAAGGAGAACTCGAATAACTTGACCTTCACTAAGTTTTACACCTGGAAAAAAATGTTCAGGCTTAACCACAGACAAAGAGAAGCAGGGGCTTGAAAGTAGAACACTAAACTTCCCACAGAGCTTCTGAAGTGGTAGGAGCAGTCTGGCCCACAGATGGAGCCTGGACTGGGAGGTCCCTGTCTTTCCTATCAGGCCAAAGAGTGAGGGATGGCATCAGCGAAGCCAGACGTGCGCGCTCGTGGGAGCAACTCTGAAGCCAAAGCTGCTTGGGCTTCCAACTAACTTCCCTGGACTTCTGTGTCTCTCTGTTTGCAAGTGGCACTGGATCATTCCTAGTTTCTCTAGACAAGTAGCCACCCTCATGCCGCAGGCTGACATAGTCCATGGACATGCAAAGGAACAAGGCACACCAGTGTCACAGACAGCTCAAGTTGTCTCTCATGGGACAATGACCACCAAAGTCTTTGTCTTCTGGCTCATCTGATTTGTGCCTGGCTCCTGAGACATGCATGACTTGTGAGGGTTTGTGGTAGCTTGCCTGGCCTCCCTAGAAGGGCGTGGTGATGGCTTTGGGAAGTAGAACACTAGTTTCCAAGCAACCAAAGAGCAGATCTTCAGTTCCAGATCTTCAGTTTACAAAACAGTAGCTTCAGAAGATCATCTCATTAAATTGGTCAAGGCTTCACCTCCCTGGAGTAATGTGCACTCCGCAAGACCTTATAAGGCCCCTTTTCACCAAATAAAGGTAGACAGACCCAGCCGAAGTCATGCCTAGAGGGGGTCTCCCGAGCTTGCATTAATTGGGTATGTCAGCTGGCCTTAAGAATTCAATCAGCCTGGCAGCGACCTAATCTACTGCTGACAAATAAGGCCATTTTGTGTGCCCCATCCTTTATTTAAAAAATTAAAAACCTTCTCTGAAAAGGAGACAGTGGCCTCTGGTTTGAGCATCCATCTGTCTGGATCTGGCTGTGTACATTTGGTATTTAGGCTAGATTGCTTTATTCTGCTTTCTAAGTCAAAGCTAGGGCTATATCTTCTTCCGCTCTGGAAGACTTGGAGCCCAGAGGATGCTAGCTCCTTATTCTCCTCTCCCTTGGCTGTGCCACCTTCTGAGTCATCCCTGTCTAAGTTCCAGGTACTCATTGTCAAGGGACTGATGGTGCCTGGCTACATGGCAAAAAACAAAACAAAACAAAAACTCATGGCACCTGTGCCATTAGCAGGGCATCCTCTGATGCAGAGGGCTGGTTTGTGTTGTGAGCACCCATTTCTGCCACCACCCTGGTCCTTTCTTTGCTCTGTCTGCTGGCAGGTCCATTTCCAGCCCTGAGACTTCCCACTGTGGAGCTCACCCAAGCCACACTTTTAGGCTAGTGGCTGCATCTGCTTCTTCTGTATACATCCTCAAACATACACCTGGATTCAGTGAGCTGCAGTCGGGACAGAGATGCTGTATTATTCTAACAAGTATGGCTGGTGGTTCCAGTGCTAGAGGCGCCAGGAAATGCAGGACACAACTAAAGGGGGCAAAAAGGAGACAGCTCTGAGCTGGCATATAGCCCCAACCAGTGGGAAGGTCTACACCTCTTCCAAAAGGCCACCCAGCAAGACAATTCTAGGGGCACTGCCACAGTTATACTGTAGGGAGCCAGGCTACAAGGTACCAACCAATGTCAAGGGGTGACATTCAAGGCTCAGCACACAGGAATCACCCTGCACTACGCTCAAGCCCAGTTTCCTCCTGGTCTACCTTGCAGGACCACGCCAGCTCCCTTCTCTACAGTCCAGTGATCGAAGAAGCCACCACAGAGGCGGGTTGGAAATTAGGGACAAGATTTTAGCTGTCGCTCTCCCACTGCTGAGAGCTGGGCCCGGCCTGCTTTGTATCTGCATGTATTTCTGAACTACCATGGATATTCATAGAGAACTCTTCCACGGACTCTTTTCCAGGCCCCCCTCTGGCTCTGAGTTATCTGTGAAAATCTCCATTCCCAGCAGATCCCACAGAGCTGCCACATGTTCCCTCTCCCTGGATCAGGCTGGCCCAGAAGAACTGGGAAATGCAGATGGGCAGACCCCCCTGCTTGGGGGAGACACAATTACTAACAGCAGGCCCAGGACTCACGCTTGCAAGTGGCAGATGGCGGAGTGGAGGCTCCACCCCAGGAAGTCCATTCAGTGCCCACCCCAGACAGATGCTCAGATTCTACGGGGACCCACAGGTCGTTGCCTCCATTTCCCCCCGTCCCTCACGGCCCCATCACCACACTTAATAACTTCCCAAATGCGAGCCATCTGAGACCATGCAGGGCAAGCACTAAGCACAACCGGAAGATGGGCCACTGGTGACATGACCGCTTGACAGAGAAGAGTCTAGTGCTTACTGGACAGTTTCCAACAGCATTACACACCCGGGGTCTAATTCCACTCTCACAGCAGCACTGCAAAGACCTGATCCACTCCATGGTACAGTGGGAAAGTCGTGGCTTGGAGGTCTGAAGTCACCTGCTCAAAGTAGCAGCTTGTCCCTGGTAAATCAGACTCCACCTCTCAGCAGGTAACCACTTGCCTTCCCGGGAAAAGGAGAGGAGGAGTCGGGAGTGGGAGTCATCAGGAGCCCTTGCTTTGAAGCCGGCCTTGGCATTTCATTACTACGTGGCCTCTGTCAGCTTCACAGCTCTCATCTCACATGACGGGGCCGGACTGATCTGCTGATGTTTCTGGGGGACTGTGAGAACCAGCTGAGGTTAAGCGTGGACCTGTTTTGCAAACTGCATTGTTATTAGGATTTGGGATGAAACCTGAGGAAAAACATATTAACCCTCGGGAGCTTCAGTGTTTAATAAGATTTCAAATAACAATAACAAATTCTTACTGAACGATGTGCATTTTAATAGGGGACAAAGCTCTAAGCCAAAAGAGGGATGATCTAGATTCTAGTCACAGGCTTCAGGTCTCATTCAGCCTGCCAGGTAAAAGGGGGACTTGAGGGGCCAGGCGCAGTGGCTCAAGCCTATAATCCCAGCACTTTGGGAAGCCGAGGTGAGGGGGTTGCCTGAGCCCATGGACTTGAGAACAGCCTGGGCAACTTGGCGAGACCTCGTCTCTACAATAAATTAGCCAGGTGTGGTAGTGCGCACCTATAGTTCCGACTACTTGGAAGGCTGAGGCGGAAGGATCGCCTGAGCCCAGCAGGTCGACGCTGGGGTTTCCGTGAGCGTGCCACTGCACTCCAGGCTGGGTGACAGAGTGAGACTCCAACGCGAGAAAAAAGGGGACCGCGGCAGGGAGTCACGTATTTGGCAGTGACCCTTCTTAGAAAACTATAAATCATACGAGGGACTAGTGTAATGGGTTGAATAGTATTCTCCCAAAATTCAGGTCTACCCAGAACCTCAGAATCTGACCTTATTTGGAAATAAGGTCTTTGCAGATGTAAGTAGTTAGGATGAGGTCATGCTGGATTAGAGTAGACCCTAAATCCAATGACTGGTGACCCTGTAAGAAGAGAAAACAGAGACACACAGCTACAGAGGGGCAAAGGCGGAGGCAGAGATGGCAGTGATGTATCTACAAGTCAAGAAATGCCAAGACTTATTGGCAACTACCAGAAACTAGAAGAAGCAAGGAAGAATCTCCCCGGGGGTCTTCAGAGGGGATTATGGTCCTGGTGACGCCTTGATTTCAGGCTTCTAGATTCCAGAACTATGAGAGAATACATTTTGTTGGTTTTTTTTTTTTTTTTTGAGTTGGAGTCTCACTCTGTCGCCCAGACTGGAGTGCAGTGGCCGCTCCCGGCCACCGCGA
>NW_007261800.1:0-32690 GCF_000164805.1 Carlito syrichta | reverse complement strand
ATTACAGGTGCGCGCTACCATACCCAGCTGATTTTTTGATTTATTGTAGAGATGAGGTCTCGCTGCCCAGGCGGGTCTCGAACCCGCGGGCTCAAGCTTCTGTTGTTTTTAAGCCACCAAGTTTGTGGTTTGTTACAGCAGCCCCAGAAAACCAATACAAATAGTAATGGAAGATTCCGAGTCAGGCTCTATGCTAATATACACTGTCCTATTCATTCTGTAGGGGAGGTGGCATTAGAACCACCATTTCACAGAGAAGACCACAGAGGCTGAACGCTGCCAAGGCAGCAGGGCTGACGGTCTGATCAGCTGGCCCTGGTCTCAGCCATTGGACCACCCTGCCACTTAGGGTCTCCTTTGCCTTCCACGGCCAGTTGCCACGTTGGCTGCACAAACCCTGATGGAGTGACACCTCTGTTATTCAGAACCACAGGGAAGGCAGCCAGTCTCATTCACACAATTTTTTCCTACAGTGAAGGGTCCATCCTTAAGCACCAATACTTTTTTATTTGTTTGAGTTGGAGTCTCACTCTGTCGCCCAGGCTGGAGTGCAGTGACACGGTCATGGCCACCACAGCCTTGACCTGCTGGGTTCAGGTGATCCTTCTGCCTCAGAGGAAGTAGCTGGAACTACAGGCGTGTACCACCACGCCCGGTTAAATTTTTCTTCATTTTGATAGAAGTTGTTCTGAAAGACACTACTCACTGTTTTTGCATCCTTAATTTAATTTCTGCATTGATGACTCAGAATGTTAATTACTGTGTGACAGCACAAAACAGTGATGGCCTCAGACATCTTGAGCTAGGAGGGGATGTCAGGTCTCTCATTAGAGCCACCACCAGCTGGTCTGTTCACAAAGGTGTTGTCTCTGTGCATGACATGTGGTCATCGATTTTATGTCTGCTTTCCTGTCTTCCAGTCGTCAGGAGGCCTGCATTAAATAAGACCTTTTCTCTTTCACATCTCATTTGGTTTTTCTTCCCTGATCTAATGAAGGGTGGGGAAGCAGATAACCAAATTTCTTAGGGTTGGGCAGGAACTCAGAACGCACAGTATTCTGGACTAAGGAGTTCTTTTCTTTTCGATTTTTTTTTTTAAGACAAGTTCTCACTCTGTTGCCCAGAGTGGAGTGCAGTGACATGATCCCAGCTCACAGCAGCCTGACTTCCTGAGCTCAAGTGATCTTCCCACCTTAGCCCCCATGAGTAGCTGGGACTACAGTTGCGTACCACCACACCTGACTAAGTTTTGTGGTTTTTTGTAGAGATAAGCTCTCACTATGTTGCCCAGGCTGGTCTCAAACTCCTGGGCTCAAGTGATCCTCCTGCCTCAGCCTCCCAATATGCTGGGATCACAGGCATGAGCCACTGCGCCTAGCCAGACATTCTTTCATGGATCAAACCTGTGTGCTTCAGGACAATGAGGTTGTGGTTTCTCTTTTGGGATGCACAGATCTCTTACCCCACTTTCCTGTTACTCAGCTGCATTCAAGTTCTGTCATGGCCTTACTGAACTGAGTAAACATACCCTTTCTGTAGCAAGGAATGAAATAGATCGGGCTCCCTGCACGAAAAACAGATTTGTACTTAATGTCCATCTGTATTTTCTCCATTTAGCAGGATGGCCCCTAAAATGCATCTGGGGGCCGGGCATGGTGGCTCAAGTCTGTAACCCCAGTACTTTGAAAGGCCAAGGCAAGAGGATTGCCTGAGCCCATGGGTTCAAGACCAGCCTGGGCAACTTGGTGAGACCTCATCTCTACAATATATCAAAAAGTTAGCCAGGCATGGTAGCACATGCCTGTCGTTCCGGCCTCTTGGAAGGCTGAGGTGGAAGGATCGCCTGACCCCAGCAGGTCGACACTGGGGTGGCCATAAGCGTGCCATGGCACTCCAGTCGGAGCAACAGAGTGAGACTCTGACTTAAAAATAAATACATCTGGGGGACTGGCTTTAGGAGCCTCCCAAACACAGGAGGTGCTTAATCAGTTCTTCATTGGCTTCGACACTAAAGAGAGGACTCATCTGACAGTGAAGACCCATCGCTCCCCTTGTGACAGCTGCTGGGGGACGGGATATGACCAACTGCCTCTGTCTTCACCCCCTTCACGGCAGCATCTCAGAGTGAAAGGGAGTGTCACACCTATCTCGACTTGCACAGAGACAGAGCCCCACACCGTGCCAGGCCCCACACCGTGCCAGCTGCACACACGGCCCATGGTAGGAGTCCGAATCCAGAGATGCCTTCAGACAGGGGCTGTCAGGCTTGCTCTCAGATCTGTACTTACAAGGCCTCTCTTCTTAGTCCCTTCTAGGGGATTTCCTTCCAATAGGGCAAGGAGTCATGGGGCCCACAAGGTATCCTATCAGCAGTCCACGCCCCTTCCTACTCCCAGGGGCCTGGCATCCAGGGATTCCAGAGGCCCACTCATAAGGCCTGCATGGACGTGTGCTGGTCAAATGTCGACCATCCCTCTGGTCTGTACACCCAAGGCCCACCAAGTGGCCAAGGCAAAGAAGGGCTAAACCTTGCTTTCTCTATTGCAGTTCAAACAGTTTGCAGACTATAGCACATTTGGTGGGTGGGGGGGAAGATGATCTAGAGCCCGAGGTGGGCTGGCACTGCTCAGCAAACGCAGTGAGGAGAAACAGTCAGCTGCAGGGCAAGTGTTGGGTCATCGAGGCCTTGTCTGAAAATACCGCCCAAGGAGAGCCAGTGTTAACACCCCAGCTTTCCTCTTAGTCTAGGCCTGATTTTACTAATTCTGCGTTGGTTGTATCCTGGGAAAAGACAGCTTTCCTGAGAGGTCTAGAGGCACTCCTCAATGTCAACGTTGACTTAAATGCCAACAGTCAGATAAAAGGAGCGATGTTCACCATGCTGGTATTTATTCCATGCCTACTACAACCTCTGCACTGTGCCAGGGGCCACCAGTGGTGGGGAGGGGGGTGGGAGGTGGGCGGACAGAGGAGGCACGGAAATGTGTCAGAGCAATCCTGGGACTTTCAAGTTCATCCTTCCACATTGACCATAACTGCTCTTTCGCTTTGCTTGCCTCTCTCTACTAGGTCAGCATTCTATTTTTTTCTTTAAACTATTTCCAAAATTAATTTCTTTCTTTAAGGTCACACTCCCAAGCTCTTATCCCCAAACTCATCTGACACCTCCAGTCTCTCGGCGTTCCTGTGGTTCATGTATCTCACGGTCAGCAGAATAAACATCATAAAGCAAAATTGTATTCACTAGTTCTGGGAGAAAACCTGGGACAAGCATGACATGCATTTTCCATGTCACGGTATTTCCGGAACCCACCATTGTCCCAAACTCTCCTCTTTGGTTTCCTTTTCCTTCCACACCAAGGAATCTGCTTCAGAGAACCCTTTTGTCCAGAAACTATCGGCAGAGAAATAATTTTCTTTACTAAAGTCCGTCTCTCACTTCCAACTCTGTGAAGTTTCTAACATTTTGTTTTATTTCATTTTTAATCTAAGCTTATGCTGGGATGAAGAAGGGCACTGGAAATGCTATTATCAGCATTCTTAAAAAAGAACAGACGCAAGACACTGTTATTTCTTTGATCCTAAGAAAACACTTCACTTTCTATCGCCATAGAAAAAAAGGACAAAAATTATATTTATAAAAAGATTCTCCCACACTATAGTGGGTTGAATTGTAACCCCTGCTTCCTGCCAACACACACAGACACACACACGTGTATGTATGTATGTATAAAAATATATAATTCAAGTCCTAACCCCCTGTACCCATGAATATGACCTTATTTGAAAAAGGCCTCTTAGTAGAAATAATTAAAGTAAGGATCATGAGATGAGATCATCCTGGATTAGGATGAACCTTAAATCCAATGATAAGCTCTTCTAAGGAAAAAAACAGGTGGGGGAAAACAGACACAGAAACACACAGAGGAGAAGACAGTCTGAAGACAGACGTGGAGACCGGTGTGATGCGTCTTGGAGCCAAGGAAAGCCAAGGCCTGCCAGCAGCCGCCATAAGCTGGGAGAGAGGTGTGGCGTGAATCCTCTCTCCCGAGGCTCCAGAAGGGACTGCTCCTGTAGACACCTTGATATGGGGCCTTTCACCTCCAGAACAGTGAGACAATACATTTCTGATGTTTTAAGCTATCCAGTTTGTGCTACTGTGTCACGGAAGCTACAGGAAATGGATACACTCAGCCACATCCCTTGACACGCTTTACAGGGACAGAGTCTGATGCTACCACCCTTTAGGGGAAGTAGACAACAGAGTTGGAAAAGATGGCCAAAAAAGCCACATACCACTCCACCACATGCCACTAAACTGCTGGTGAAGTTTCTACCTCGTCATCCCAGATACTCACCTATTGATAGAACGTGAAGGGCTCATTGCCACAAGCTGGGTGGGGTAACAAGGCCACAGCCCCAGCGACCTGGCAAAACAAACTAGAGCAACAAAACAGAGGTGCAGACCCCTGTCCACTCTGCAGACTTCCCAAATGCGCCTGCCCTCACAGAATGGATCCCAAAGTGGCCCCATTATCCTCACAGAGTCATCCCTCCCTCCCAAATTAGCCACTTTCATGTCCCACATTAGAAAGCTTGAGTGACTCACATTTGACTTTTCAACCTCGAGACCAACATGTCATCAAGAACTGTCTAATCTTCTTCCCAAACACCCCTCAACGACCTTCTTCCTCTAGTTACAGTAGATAAGATGCCCATCACCTCATACTGGAATGACTTAAACAGCTTCTTAGCACCCTGTTCACTGATTCATCTCGCTAAAGCAACACTGAAATTATATTCTTTCTCAAGAACCTGCCATGACTCCCTGCTACCTCTCCATCTGTTGTTGTCCCAGCCTTGCTGTATTAGACCAGACATTCTTCTCTGCTCCCTAGGGGAATCCTCTGTTCCAAGAATGCCAGCCTTCTGGGGGTTCCCATCCTTGTACCCACGTTCATTCCCACTTCTGTGCCTTTGCCGCCATGGTTCTCCACCAGGCCAGGAGGCCCTCCAAACCTTTATCTCTAAGAACCCCGTGCACCCTCCAAGGTCAAACTTCCAATCCCACTTCTCCCAAGAAGCCTCCTCAAAAACTCTAGGAACCATAAGAATCATTCTATCTCTGAAGTGTCCTAATAAGACCTTTATCGAGTCTCTGCATGTTCTCTCTTATTAACTGACTTG
This sequence comes from Carlito syrichta, assembly GCF_000164805.1. Classification (NCBI taxonomy): domain Eukaryota; kingdom Metazoa; phylum Chordata; class Mammalia; order Primates; family Tarsiidae; genus Carlito; species Carlito syrichta. Next base: position 27,503 of record NW_007261800.1, on the reverse strand, counting down.
CAGACATCTACTGAGCCCCAGGCAGTGCCAGAGGATGCCAAGATGAATCAAATTGCAGTCCCTGCTTGGGAGGAACACTCAGCTGAGGCAGGAGACAGGCGTGCAAGTAGACAGGTAGGAGCTAGAATAATGAGCGCCAGAGTGACTGGAAGTTCATACAGAAGAGCAGCTGACCCTGCTGGGAAGGGCTCTGACCTCTCTTTCAGTTGCGTTCTGTGTCTGTGTCTGTATATCTCTGAGCTGAGCTCCAGGGACTTCCAGTGGAATGAGATGTGGCCCTGGACTTAGTGGGCTTCCCGATCTGCCTGAAGACTTCATTGGAGGAGGTGGCTTTTGGGCTCGATGTCAGAGGATGGACAGGGATTTGCCAGGGGGAAGAGAGGGGAAGGGCCTTATAGAGTGTGAACTGCCATCTGCAGAAGACTGGCTTTAGCAGAGGGTGTGGCCTCTTGGTGGGAGGTGAGAAGATCAGTGTGGCTGGAGCCAGGGGCTGCGATGGAATGATGGAGACGGGCTCTATGTGTTCCCCCCAAATTCATATCTTGAAATCCTAAGCCCCAAGATGGTGATATTAACAGGGGAGCCTTTGGGAGATGATTAAGTCACGAAGCTGGGGATGAATGGGATAAGGCCCTTATCAAAGAGACCCGCGGAAGCTCCCACCATGTGAGGTCACAGGGGAAAGTCTCCTTCTAGGAACCAGAAAGCAGGCCCTCACCAGATGCTGAATGTGCTGGTGCCCTGATCTTGGCCTTCCCAGCCTCCAGAACTATGAGAAATACTCTTCTGATGTCTTTAAGCAACCCCCACTATATGGCACTTTCTTACAGCACCCCAATTGGACTAAGACAGTCAGACAGGGAGCGGAGTCACAGCAATGCCGAGAAGAGCCTCCCATGGCCGCTCCTTCCTATCACTGGCTAGGACCTCCCTCCAGAGGACAAGGCTGGCATATCAACTTCAAGAGCTCATGTCTTCACCGAACGGAGCAACAGGATGCTCAGAGTCAACACAGGCCTACTGAAAGGCCTCATCTTTCCCCTCAGCCTTGCCCTTCCTCACGTAGTTCTTATCTCTCCTGAGGGTGACACTTGAGCCACAACAAGGGAGGGGCTTCGTTATCCTCTCTCTTCTGTTTCCATACCAATCAACTGCCAAGTTTAGACCACTGTGTGTTAAATCTACCCAAGACAGATATCTCTAATGTCATTACCCTGTGGGAAACTGAGTCCAGCCCCTAAATCCACTCTCTCCTCCTCCCCTAGTATCAGAGTTTTAGTCTGTTAGAATGTCCAGGTAGAGGTTTATATTTCCAGCTTCCCATGCAGCTGGAATAAGGCATACAAACTACAGGGCACAAATACACTTCTATTTTACATAAGCCACTGTGTTCTACAGGGGGGTGGGGAGGAGGGTCTGTTAAATAACACAGGCTCTGATTAAGTCTTGCTTGGATGGTTGCAACAGCCTCCTAACTAGTCCACTTTGACATGTATTCCCCAAGAAGCCGCCAAAGTGATCAGCTTAAAGTGTATATCTGGCTGGCAGTTTCCATGACAGGATGAAGCCCCCCTTCCCACCATGGCAGAAGAGACACTCTGGAACCGGGCACGACCTGGCCCACCAGTTCCACCTCCTCTCCTGCCATTCCTCAGCAAGTCCAAACTACCCGTGTTGAGTTTGAACCCAAAGCACCTTACACCTGGCAGAACAGGTGCTTACGAGGGGTCATTGAGGGCATAATAGAATATCGATGAGACACTACACGTGAGGCGAAGCAGACCAAGGACAACACATGTTTCTTTCTTGGAGAAATAAAGTGTTTTAATACGAATGGAAGTCAAGATTATAGCAAACGACGCTGGCTCAAAGTAGGAACACACTGAGTATGAAACCTGTGAACGTTCAGATGAATCTACGCCGGCTACATGGCTGGAAGACAGTAAGTCATGTGATCAGCAGAGGAGAGGAGCTTGGATGGCAGCTATTTATTGGGAAGTTATCAACATATGGATAGTCTGAAGCCATGATGGCAGGTAAGAATGCCCAGTATGAGCAAACAGGCTCAGAGGAAAACTATAGATCAGATCAGATGGAACGCCAACTTCTAAATGGCAGGCAGGAGACTGACCTGCGAAGGAAAGAGAGGGGGGATAGCCAGAGACAGCGGGCAGTCACGTCAGAGAGATGGGCTGAAGAATAAAGAGGAACTGAGAAAGCAGACGGGTACAGCTGACACTTCCAGCAAGCCAGGGGGTCTCAGCAGCCCCTGCTCACCCCTTAGCCAGGGAGGAAGGCTGGTATGACTCTGGGTCTTTCAGAAGCCAGGGCAGGGCTGCCGAGATGGGACACAAACTGAAAACAGGTGGGAGTAGAAACAAGAAGGCGTGGGGGAAACTGGGTAGGGGGGTGAAAGCAAGAATGAACGACTGAAGCATTTCAAGTACTCACAAGAGAAAACAGAGCAAAGATGTCCAAGACAGAGGGAGTTGTCACCAGAATGTCAACACAGGGGCACAAAGCTGGAGGAAGCATTTTCTAGGGCCTCAATCTGCTTTGGAAAAGTTTGAATATGAAAAGCAGCAAGGGAATAGGAAGAGGGGGTGAAGGAGGTTCTCTCTTCTCTCTGTCTCTCTCTCGCTCTCTCAATTTCCCCCACCCCTCCAGGGCTAGTAGTAGAGATATTTACAGGTTGAAGGGAAGAACCCAGAGAAGGAGAAAGGAAGAGCTGAGAGAATTAGCAAACAAAAAAACTCAGAGAGAGAAGGAGAACGAGGAAAGATGGTGAGAGAGCCAGGGAGCATGTGGCGGCCCCAACCCAGTGGTATTTGGGCTCCTCCCTCTCCTCCCTCTCTGAAAAGGCTCAACCATGGATCGTGATCTCATCAAAAGTCCATCAGATGGTCTGAAAGCTTTCAGAGGGGTTGGAGGCACAATCACAGAGCTGATGGCAGAGGAAGGGGAGGCGGAAAGACTCCAGTGGTGGCTTCAAATAACCGCCACTGGGAGGGAGAAAAAGGGGCGGGGAGAGGCAATTACAAGAAAGCTGGGAAAATTGTTGTCTATATTCCATGTGTGTTGTTTGTTTGTTTTTGAGTTGGAGTCTCACTCCATCACCCAGACTGGAGTGCAGTGACCGCTCCCAGCCACCGCAGCCTCGACCTGCTGGGCTCCGTCGATCCTTCCGCCTCAGCCTTCCGAGTAGCTGGAACTACAGGCACGCACTACCATGCCCGGCTGATTTTTGATTTATTGTAGAGATGAGGTCTTGCCAAGTTGCCCAGACGGTTCTCGAACCTGCGGGCTCAGGCAATTCACTCACCTCAGCCTCCCAAGGCGCAGGATTACAGGCTGAGCCACCAAGCCCAGCTCCATGTGTGTTTTTCTCGGCACAATTGGATCTGAAGAGTTTTAAAGTAAGTTAAGCATGTATCTGAATGTCTGTCTAGTCACTCAGAGACGCTAAATACATTTCACATATAGGTATGCAAAACTACCTTGGACCAGGAAAAGAGATTAGCTTGGATGGAAATGATATTTTATGCTCAAGAGTTTTTTAAAAATGGGATCATTCAAAGCCCATCCTCCAGGCTGCTGAATATTCATTATCTTCACCTCATCAGATGAGATTTCCTCTCCCACCCCACCACGTCTGTGACTCACAAATGGCCAAGTTATGAGAAACTTACAGGAAGGTTGGAAACACCCTCAGAGGATGGTGAGCACAGGCTGAGACCCTGTGGTACAACCTTAAGTTTCAGGAATAAACTGGCCTGGGCATCCAGCTGGAATCTGATGGAAACATCACCTTACCCATTTACAAACATATGGGGAGCTTCAGTGAAGACTCTGAGTGTGCCAGGAAAGTCGATGGAAAGTTCTATTCTTAGTGAATACTGTAACTACAGATGCCTTCGATCCCAGCTCTTCCAGACAATTAACCCACAGCCTGTGCCAACAACATTTTACATTTGTCTTCCTATCTTACTGTAAACAACCTGATTTCAAAGGCAAATGCACTATGCACCCTCCCACACACGTCTTATTTTATACATCCCATCTTGCCTTTCTACAAGAGAGGAAAGTAGTCCTAGATACCAAAATAAGTCCTCCTTGCCATGCCCCCCAAATGTTCTACTTATTAAAAAAGCAGAAGATTTCAGGATGAATTCCAGGGCAGTTTTCATGATGGGAGGATACTCAGGATATTCCTCAATAGCCAAGGAGTTCACACAGCAATTTCAAGATCTATCTTAGACCCCTGCCTTTTGTATGGGTGGGAAGTAGGATGCACACCCAGGTGGGTCATGAGATGAAGGGATGCTGGAAGCAACCTGGGAGCAATGACCGAGGGATGCTACGGACCAGGGACTCAGAGGTGGTCTCTAGGCAGAGAGGCGATCCCATATCTTTAAGATGCAGAACAGCAGACCTGGTATTCACGGGGACAAATGCACCTTAAGAGGCTCTGAAATTGTATGCCACCAGCATTTGTCATTTGTCACCTTTTCCTTTTGTGGTACTAACCCAAAGCTCTCAAGGGAATTCTCCTCTTTTAAGTGAGGGACCCACAGTGGCTTCCCCTTCTCTCAGACTTTTTCTTCTTAACTCTTCAGACAATCGCATACTCAGCCAACAGATGCCTGCAGAATCTTGAAGGGAAAGATAATTTTTAAGGAAGGAAACATTAAGTGTATGGAGTACTCAACTTTGTCCAACTAAACACATCTTTGTGAGCACATTTCTGCTGACGCATGCCCTTCATTCATCCTTTGCATATTCTGTTCCCCTGCTAGGATGCAACACTCACCCCTGCTGACTCACCTCCCGCTTTCCTGGACTTCCTCCTTGGGCCAGTCAGTTATTACATGCTCTTATAGAGCCATGCCCTTCTCTGCTGTAGATAGATTTATCAGGGTTAAAGATTCACATTTATTTGCATAATTCTTTCATGGGCGTCCTTCCATTCACTGGACTGTAAATCGCCATGAGGGCAGGGACATGTTTCATCAACCACTGAATTCGCAACCCTTCCAGCAGTCACAGTTCAAGTAGCCTTTAACTTAGTGGTCATTGTTTTCCAGCATTTAGTAAGTCAAGTAGCCACTAATTTCACCCCCGGGTCCTAAACCAGTCCTTTTAGGTCCAAACCAGCAACCTGGACTATTTACTTTATATTCCCTGGATCCTTGAACCAGAAATTTCTTCATCTAGCCCCTTTGCTAAGCATCCACTCTGGATCAAACTCTCCCAACAGCTCTGTCATTCATTGCCCATCCTGGCCGCGTCCATCCCTCCCCATTTCTGGGCATTAACAGTTTTCTCCAGTGACTTTTCTCATCTGGAGGGTCCCTGAAGATTAGCCAGTGTTTACCCATTTTCTTAGATACAGAAGAAAAAAAAAAGTCAAGAAAGGTGACCAATATCATACAACCAGCCAGCAATCCCAGGTGATACCTCCTATCTTTCAGGCTTTCAACTCCTTTTGCTCTGTTGCTTTCTCAAAACCCACCTTTTTGTGAGGCATGCTCAATAACCCGTCTCCAGAAAAGAGAGTTTAAGAATGATACCCTGGGATTCTGAGAGGCAGGAGGATCCTGCGTCACAATGGCCGAACACCGGCCCCACCCAGAAACTGATGGAGATGGCATGAGGCCACAGTATGTCCTGAAGAGCTCAATACTCCTCCCAATTAAAGATACGTCCTAGACAACCCCAGGGGGAGGAGTTCCAGTGCCAAATGCGGCAACGGGATGCCGTGTATTAAGACTGGCTAACAGGAAAGGCTCAGTGGCTCAGCCTGTAATCCCAGCACTTTGGGAGGCGGAGGCAAGTGGATTGCCTGAGACCGCAAGTTTGTGACCAGCCCGGGCAACTTGGCAAGACCTCATGTCTACAATAAATAAAAAAAACTAGCCAGGTGTGATAGCATGTGCCTGTAGTTCCGGCTGCTTGTAAGGCGGAGGCAGAAGGATCGCTGGAGCCCTGCAGGTTGATGCTGGGGTGGCTGTGAGCACGCCACTGTACTTCATTCAGCCTGGGCGATGGAGTGAGACTCTGACTCAAAAAAAAAAAAAAAGACTGGTCAAAGGGTGAATGGAAGGCATGGCTGGAGTGAAAGGAGGGGACTACCAGACATCATGCAACGAAAATGTGACCGCAGGTGACACGTACAGTGACAAAGCCAGTTATCTCACCCTAGTATCTTTTGCCCACAAGATGCTGTGGCCCTTGTTGGATCAAACATCAAATTCTCAAAGGGCAGCATTCTGTCGTTCTCCCAGTCACTGGAGAAGAGAAAGACTTTGAATGCTGTGCAAGATTTTATTCTTCCTCACGCCAAACAATCCTGATACATTTGTTATTAACTTTGCACATGTATCATGAACTTGGTAGCCCAGAGGCAAACAACGGAGGATTGGTCACCTTGAGACTCAAGTCAAAAGAGAACTTATTGGGGAAAAGGTCATGTGAGATGAAGAATGGTTTTGTGATTGGGCATGAAAGCAGGTAAATTGTTACCCAGGTGAGAACCACCCGGAGAACAGGCCTACGACCTGGAAGATAAGCCAGAGCTCTGATTTCGCCCTTCAGAACATTTCAGCAAACACTTATTGGTCACCCATGGTGCAAGGGAGACTGGATATTTGGAGGCATACAACAGCAATCTGATTAAAGGCCATGCTTTTCTGAAGCATTTGAATTAGTTATAAGAAAGGACTTTTTCATTATGAGGATGGCTACGAAACTTCATTCCCTGGGGCAGTTTCAAGCCATAGACAATCAAACCGAGAGGTCAAGCCTTCTTGGGGATGATATGTATGGGCCTCCTACCATTCTGAATGAATAATTCATGAACATGGCCAAATTTCACCTTCCACGTCTGGTCTGACAAACCTGGAGATGCTTGTGTAGGGAATTTAACTTTAATTTGGTTTCCTGACTGCCCCCGAGTACAGAAGACTGAGCCGTGGGAAATCAGAGCTGCCAGGACACTATGAAAAATCAAATCCATTCACCACCCAGGACTTAAAGATGTAAAGCAGTACCACTATTTGCATGGAGGGCTGCTTACCTATGGTTACACTAAAGGGAGTGGGGGATAACAAACTGGAAGGAATATTCATTTATTTTTCTTTTCCTAAATACTAGTGTGTGGGGCACCATCACAAAGTTACTAGTGTTCAAGTTTCCTGCGTCCCCAGGAGTGAGGTCCTCAGATCAGCAGCATCAGCATTACTTAGGGATGTCTTCGAAATGCAGATTCTTGGGCCCCATCTCAGACCGGCTGAATTAGACAGCAGGTGAATTAGAAGCCCAGGTGATTCTGACACCTGCTTAAGACTGAGACCGCTGCACAGCCAATAATTGCAAATTTTAATAAAAATTGCATAGTGTTTCCTGTGTGTCAGACACTGTTTTAAGTGCCTTACAGACATTATTTCATTCGACGTTCACAGCAAACCTATGATGTAGGAACTATGACGGCTTCTCATTTTACAGCAAAGAAAACTGGGCCACAGGGTGGTAAGGTCACTCTCACTAGGTGTGCTGACCATCTTCTTTGCCCCAGTAATGAGGGAGGGATTCCCTGCCATGATTAGTAGGAGATAGCTGTACATGTGATACCCAAGGCTGCACAGATGAGATTGGCAGCAGATTGCTCGTCCCATGTACTCCTAGGCTAAGGGAGGGGGGCATTGCATGCCATGCAGAGCCCTTTGGGGGCTGCACTCAGGAACAGAGTAAACTGGAAGGGGCTGTGCCAGGCAGGCTTCACAGTGACAAAAGTGTGAGGTGACCCTTGCTTCTCACAGGAAGATGTGACTGGCCTGTTGGAAGAACTCTGTTGGCAGGCAGATCCGACTAGGTTGAGAACTGGGATGGATATAAACGATCAGGTGGATACGAGAACTACGTAGGCAGGAGGCCCTTCCCACTGGGCGGAGAGGATATCTGGCCTGAGCAAGGGAGCTCACAACTGGCCTTTCAGGTCCTATGAGACCCAAAGACGTCAAGGCAGCACATGGAATGTCGGGCACAATGATACAAAGACGGGGTGACAGAGCCCAGATATGAACCCAAGCCCATATGCTCCAGAGTTATTTTTTTTTATATTTAATTTAATTTATTTTATTTTGAGTTGGAGTCTCACTCTGTTGCCCGGGCTGTAGTGCAGTGGCACACTCACAGCCACGCCAGCATCCACCTGCTGGGCTCCGGCCATCCTTCTGCCTCAGTCTTTAAGCAGCTGGAACTATAGGCAAGTGCTACAACACCTGGTTAGTTTTTTAATTTATTGTAGAGACGAGGTCTCACCAAGTTGCCCAGACTGGTCTTGAACCTGCAGGCTCAGGCAGTCCACTCCCCTCAGTCTCCCAAAGTGCTGGGATGACAGGCTAAGCCACGGAGCCCGGCCTGTGCTCTAGTTTTAACCATGAATACATTCATTCTCTCCACTGTCATTAAACGGCGCTGTGCACCTCTGTTAGAATTGCCACAATTCCTCTTGGGCCAATATGCACCCCGCAAAGCGGCAGACCGGGTCTGGAAGGCTGTGGGATGCTAGGGTCAGAGCTCTTCCTCCACCCAGTTAAATGGTCACCACATAGGAGTTGCATCTCCTTCGCCAGCCCCTCCCCGTACCCCACTGTAAATTAATAAGGGCATAAACACTGTCCAGTGTGCAGTGCCCACAGAAACACATTCATTCACTCAGCAAATGGCACTGACTCTTTTTGCCAGGACTGTGTTAGGCGCCAGACATGCCAAGACAATGCCAAAACAAGGTTCAGGAAGCTTCCAGCTGGATGGGGGTCAGCGAAATACTAACAGAGCCCTGGGGGCACAATCCGAATGGCCTTATGTTCATCTCCAAGGTATTCAGACCGCATCCTGCAGGCTCTGGTGAGTCAGCAGAGGCCCTGGAGTCAGGGAGTGATTAAAAGACTTGCCATTTTAGGGAGATAATTCTGGGGAGGGAGTGTGACAAGCGCTAGGGCCAGAACGGACTTATAACAAGTCCCCAGACAAAAGGCTGTTATACCGCCCAAGAGAGACAAGCAGGATAATCAAAGAATAGATACAGAGTCACAGACTCCCAGGGTGCCAGTCAAACAGGGACCACAGACAGATTCTGTCTGGCTGACACATCCAAAAAAAGTCCCGTAGCCAGACAAGCATTCTGCAGTTAGCCACACACCCTACCTGACTTGCCTTATTTACACAAATTGCCTGGTCTGGTTCCCTAGGTGTTTGCATCTGGACTGGAGAGATTTCTTTTCTCTTTCATATCATACATTAGAAGAGCAACAGATTTCTAGCTTTTAAGGGGGAAAATGCCCTGGCTATGCACGTTGTTGTATGTGAAATAGTGGAATATGGCGCATAAAACAGGAATAAGCACCAGGGATAAATAAATTCTACTTTTCTGAGATCAGGCTTGGGTGTACCTTGGCAGTTTCAGAACCCAACTCCTGCATCCTTTCTCCCTTCAGAACAGGGCTTGGCAGGAGTAACACAGTTGATTCTGCACAGGCTAGCACACAGGGAAAGGTAGGCTTCAGGCTGCAAGAAAGCCTGAAAGACCCACGGTCCTGCCTCTAACCGGTAACAGCAACCTTCAAAATCTAGGTAACTGTTAGCATGGGGCTGTGCCTGTGGTTTGTAGCATTCTATCAAGAGCGCCTTCACCTATCCAGAGAAGTGAGATTGCACCTTGGAGCTGATGGGAACACCTGGGAATAGTCACCAACGTGACTCCCAATGGGTCCCAGCACCTCCTCTCACCTCGAAAGAGGAAATTTGGAATATCTTGCTCATCGCCACCACGCAGTCTATGATTACAAACCCCCCATAACAAGGAAAGGAGCTCACCCAAGAGAAGACAGCAAAGTCTCAGAGCATGCAGTGGAAGCAGCCAGCCCCTACAGAGCCAGCGTGGGCAGCAAGGACTGTCACTGACTGCGAGGATCCTTCTCCTGTCAGGTCCCAGGTCATCATTTTTCTTGTTGAATAAGAAAGACTAGTAATCATGTTGCTCCCCTGACTGAAACTTTCACTGTTTCCCATGGATCTCAAGATAAAGTGCAAAATGCTGAGCTTAGTCCCCCAGGCCCTGAGCCCTGTCTTCTGATTACATCCCCAGCTGTGGCCCAAGTCATACCCTGTCCCCTCCTTCTGCATACTCCAGCTGCATGGGCCCCTCTTCTTTCCCTGTGGGGGTCTAGCCCCACAAGGGTCGTGAGATTTTTTGAAGGAGAGACGGATAGGCGAAAGACGAAGGTAATATATTTGGACATCTGTTTTTTGAACAGATGACAATTTAATGTTAGTTAATACAGAGCTTTTATATCATTTCCCGGCATCTCACCGGCTCTTACCTGGAGTAGGATTGTGTGTGCTGTGCCCTTGGCCTGGCAAACTTGCCTCAACGCCTTTATCTCTTCACCTGGTCAATTTCTCCTCTTCCTCCAGCCCCTACCCCCACCTTTTCTCTGACCCTCTGGGTTAGTACATATTGTTGTGTAACAAGGGACCCAGCATTTAGCAGCTGAAAATAACAAACAATGATTATCTCACACAGTTTCTGTGGGTCAGGGGTGGGGAAAGAAAGAGAGGCGCTAGACACGTCAATAACCGCAACATCAGCATCCATCCTTGAACACAAGGGAAGGATGCCTTTAGAATTCTGAGGAAGAAGATCTGCAACTGCAGAAGAGAATTCTATCCACAGGCACATCACTGGCCCAAAGTGAGATTCTGACAAAGACGTTTTCACGTAAGCAGGGTATTGAAGAACTTATCTCCCTCATTAATTGCCCTGTATGAATTTCCTATGGCTGTGTATCATATTACCCCCAAATCTGGTGGTTTATAATAAGTATGATCACTCAGTCTCTGATGCTCAGGAATCTGGGAGGGGCTTAGCTGTGTGGTCCTGGTGCAGGGCTTTTGTGAAGCTGCAGTTGTAATGTTGGCTTGGGCTGCAGTCATCGGAAGGCTTGAACGGGGCTTGAGGACCCACTTCCAAGCTCATTCATGTGGCTGTTGGCTTGAAGCTCCAGTTCCTGGCCTCATGGGCTTGCCTCAGAGCCAGAGGGCTGCTGATACCATGGCAGCTGGCTTTCCACGGAGCAAGAATTCAGAGAAAGGGAAGAGAGAAGGGACAAGAGAAAGGAGAGGAGAGAAGAGGAGAGAAGAGGAGAGAGAGGAGAGAAGAGAAGAGGAGAGAGAGAGAGAGAGAGAGAGAGAGAGAGAGAGAACATACAGGCATAGGCACAGGACAGGGCGACCAAGAAGGAAGTCATATGACATTGTCTCCAAAGTTGCACACCCCAACTTTTGCTTTGTCCTATTTGCTAGCAGCGAACAACTGAGAGGTGTAGCACATGCAGGGAAAGGAGAATATGGCTCTACCTCTTGAAGGGAGGAATATTAAAGGATTTGCAGACATGTTTTTAAAACCATCACATCCTCCCAGTGGAAGAGAGAAAAATTCCCTGCTGGGTGGTCCAGTGGTCACAGCACGCCATACTTCAGTTTCTTACTACTTGTCACAATGGCAGTTAACCAACTATGCATGTAAATAGTAGGGTTTTGTCTCTCTAAATTCAAGATTTCAGGAAGGCAAGGACTGTTGCAGGTTATATCCCTGGTGATAGCACAGCACGTGGCACATAATAGGAGCTCAAACAATATTTGCTGGATAAATAAATTAAACAACTAAATAAACGAATGAGTGAGCAAACAACAAATGAAAGAGGAAAGTATACTGAGGGAAAAGAAACAGGTCGTAGAAAATGACTACAAGGAAGAGGTCAAAATTGCAGTGACTCTTACACAGTGCAATGCTAACATCAGGAAGCAAATTCGTTCACAGTAGCACGTCCCTGGCCTCCATGTCTTCTGCCTGCAGCTCGCGCACTCTGAGCCACAAGGATGAAGCCCTGGGGCTCAGCCTCAGAAGGCAGGAGCCTCCTTACATTGGCTCAGCAGGAAGCTGGTAAAACAGAAAACCTATTTTCCAATATATAAGACCGAGGAGCCTGAAGTCACATCTCTTTTATTGAACAAGGCATCCCTCATCATCCTCCTGGTGGTGACAAATCCACTCACTCTCATCAACAGCACCCAGGGAAGCCAGCTGGCTGGTTTTCCCTGCCTTCTTCTCTTGGGGTCACCCCACATGCAAGGAGAGAGGGCTTGTCACCACCCTCCTACTCCCAAGACCTCTGCTCCAGATTCTTGGAAATGTGCCTTCTCCATGGAGACTTGGCCTCTGCAGGCAGAATCTTCCATCTCCCTGCAGGAGGCAAAGAGAAAGGGAAGGAGAGGGGAAGCATGGATAGAGAACATGGTCCAACAACAGGAAGCTGAGAAAGCAGGCGCAGGCCCTGGAGGGGACACACTGGGCCCAGAGCAAACCACACGCATAAATCCACCGCCTCACACTCAGTACAGACTCAGCACTGACTGTATGCTTGTCGCTGCAAAGTGCCAAAAAGCCACAACACCCCAGCCCTGGTTTTCAAAGTTACTTGGGGGCACAACACACATCCAGAAAGGATACATGGCAATGTAATACAACGTGGCAGGTGCCACAGAAGTGATTCCTACAACATTTGTCAGAAGGAAGCTTCCCACAGGGATGGGACAGTCTCTGAACACATCAGGGCTTGAACTTCATGGTCACGGCCAAGCAGAGAACAGTGTCTTAGCTTGTACATGGCTGCATGTGTATATAGCACACACAGATCCGTGTGCTACATATCTAACACGAAACAAGGATCTACTCATAAGGAGTTCACCATCTAGATAAGGATATAAGACTCGTGCACAAGTGTCCACCACCCAAAGCAGCTCAAGAGACGATGCTACTGTGAACAGAAATAAATGATAATAACAACGTCTGAGGAATGCCAAGTTGTCTACTCTATTGCTGAAGACAATATGAAGCCTCTGCAGGGCTCAGTGTCCCCATCTGTGGAATGGGTTTTTAAAAAAATTTATTTATTATAAAGATATGGGGTACAATTCAGGGTTATGTATACAAACATTGATCATGCAGGTACCCTTGTTGATGAGGTATGCCCCTCCCTCCCCTAGCGGTTTTCACCAACTGCCAGTCCCACCCCGGACAGTTTTCCGCTACTGCCCATCACTTTCTCATAGCATTATAAATGTTCAAGGTCACCTTATGAGTGAGAACATATGGAACTCAGTTCTTTGTTTCTGTGATAAACCACTGAGTATGATCGACTCCAAATCCATCCAATTTGCTGCAAAGTCCATATATTTGTCCTTCTTTATGGTCGCATGATATTCCATTGTGTATATGTACCACACTTTTTTTTATCCAGTCCAGCTTCGATGGGCAACATGGTTGGTTCCATGTTTTTGCTATTGTGAATAGAGCTGCTACTAACATACGTGCGCAAGTATCTTTTTTGTAGAATGATTTGAGTTCCTCCAGGTATATTCCCAATAGGGGAATTGCTGGGTCATATGGAAGTTCAATTTCTAGTTCCAGAAATCGCCACACTGTTTTCCAAACAGGTTGTACTAGTCTGCATTTCCACCAGCAGTGTAGAAGTGTTCCTTTTTCTCCACAACCTTGCCAGCATCTGGTGTTGTTTGTTTTATTAATGACGGCCATTCTTACAGGGGTTAGGTGGTATCTCAGGTTTTGATTTGCATTTCTCTAATGATGAGTGAGGCTGAGTACTTTTTCATGTGTCTGCTGGCTGCCCGTATACCGTCTTTTGAGAAGTGTCTATTCATGTCTTTTGCCCACTTTTTAAAGGGGCCGTTTGTTTTTTTCCTTTCGGCACATTTGAGTTCCTTGTAGATCCTAGATGTTAGGCCTTTGTCAGATATACAGGGCAAATATTTTTTTCCATTCTGGAATGGGGTTCTATAAGCACTGAATAAGACAATGAACAGGTAGAGGGCATGTGACTGTCTTTTCTTCCTCCCCTTTCCACCTTCCATCGAAGTGATCAGGCAAGAAGGTAGCATAAGATGAGGGCTTTAAAAGATGGGGTGCTGGCAATGGAAGTGTCTATTCATTCCAGAGAATAATGGAAGAAAGGGCCAAAGGTTTGAGGAAGGCTAATCGGCTGTGGTGCACATGTAATCATATTAGCAGTTCCACTGTTGGAGCGTTCTGAAGTGCAGGCACCTGACATGCATTACCTTGTTTAATTCTCACCGCTAGCTTTGGAGATGCACGTCACCACCATCCAGATCTACAGATGAGGGACCTGAAGCTTAAAGATAGCAAGTGCCCAACCCAAGCTAGTAGGTAGCACAGCCAGAACTCACACCTGGCATACTGACAGATGACGCCAGAGGGGAAGTCTCCAAGAGCCTGGAAGGCTAGAGGAAGGAGGGCATATCTAGGATCTGGCAGTCTAGGAGAATGTCCCCCATCAGCCAGAGAGGTGGTGTCTTGCTCTTGTATACATGAGAGACAGCTTGCACACATATGAGAGCAGGAGTGAGTGCATCTCTAACCCTAGAGGCAAGAGAAAGACCAAGGATATGCAAAGCAGAAGCCAAAGGTGGAAAGAGTTCCAGAAACAAGGAAAAGGTTCAAATTATACCTAATGTTCCACAGGGACCAGGAGATTTAGACGAATTTAAAGAGACTTGGCAGGAGGTCACAAGATACCTTTAATACAACCATTTCCTTTAAATGGCAGGGGATTCAATGCTGTGCGTAAACTGAGGGAGGAGAGAGGCAGAGGGTGACGGCTCAAAGAGCAGCAGGACAAGGAGACTTCCCAGACGGTGGAGACATCTGCTTATCTACAGAGAATTGAGAGGAAGAAAATAAAGAGGCCAGAGGAAGGGTGGGTGCTCCAAGTCAGTTCCACTAAGGAAATGGACTGCTCAGAGTTTAGACAGCAGGCAATGAAAGAGACAGAAAAGTAAGCACCGTGATTATTTGCATATTTGTATCATGTGACTCAAAGACACTTAAAACGACTGTGCCACACAGTGAAGACTACTCAGCAATAAAAAGGGATGAGGTATGATAGGTGCTACAACACAGGTGAACGTTGATACCATGATACTTCGTGAAAGAAGCCAGACACAAGAAGCCACAGATGATATGATTCCATTTATATGAAATGTCCTGAACAGGCAGATCTATAGAAACAGAAAGAAGATTTGGGGATTCCTAGGGCTTGAGAGGAAAAGGGGATTGGGGGACCATGGCAGGATTTCTTCTGGGGGCAATGAAGTGCTCGTAAATTGTGGTGAGTCGTACTGAGTCGTACATTTTAAATGGGTGAATTATACGGTATGTGAATCATATCATCAAAGCTGTTTAGAAATTTGTTATGTATATATATGGGTAACAAGGGGTCTTTTAGGGTGATATAAGTTCTACAATCAGATTATGGGGATATCTGCATAACTGTGAATTTACTAGAAACCATTGAATTGTACATTAAAACTGGTAGATTTTATGGTAGGTCAATTATGCCTCAATAAAGTTGCTTGAAACAATAAAAAATTTAAAAGACTTTACGATATAGATAAAACACTCTACAATAGGGTTGCAGTAAATTCATATTACAATGGCTCAAAAATAGACCAAGTGATCTGTCACACAAGAGTAACGGCTCTGTGCAATCACCATGAGGATGGCAGAAGGTAAGACATGCCCTGACTCACAGAAGGCTTGAGGCAATGCAGCTCTGATTAAGGGAGTGAGTCCCACTGCCTCTGAGCCAGCTTCCCTGCAGCCCTGGAGATCACACCAGGCAATCTGAGTCAGGAAAAGAAGGGAGAAGATGCAATACCAAGAGAAATGTGTGGGTGGGGGCAGGGGTAGGGGCTGGAAAAGTCACTTTTAGCTGTTGGACAGGAGAGAACCACTCACTGTAATCAGTGAGCCTTTGTTAGGTGCCCTGGAGGAAGCTGGAAGGAGACAAGAAGAGGCTGTCCCTATGTGTCAGCTGGTTGTGTTCCCCAGGGGATGTGTCAAAAGTGTCAAGAGTCCCCATCACATAAAATCGGGAGCCAACCTCAGGCTAGAAGTGTCCATGGAGTGGAGTCCCTCTGCCTGCTGGGGACAAGCCAGTGAGCCTGTCCTAAGGGACCTTCAAGGGTAGGCATGTAGCCTCGTGATCCTCAGCCTTGTAAAATCCACGGACCCTTCTATCAAACAAAACTGGAATGTCCTGCTTTCTTGTTTGCAGAATAGAGAGACAGGATTTGGTTTTCCAAACAGATTATATTTCCATTCTCAGAGCACTGCTTTAAAGCACACGGGTACCCACCTCTGAAACACCTGGGACCTCCTCACCTACTACCTGAAATCCCAGCGCAGTGCCTTCCTCAGGTGCTGGACTCACAGCGTGGTTATAGGGCCACATGCTTCACCCAGCCCTGCAGCCAGCCAAGGCCGTGGTAAGTGATCCCAAAGGTAGACTGTGCTGGTGGTGTCCCTGTCTCGACACAAACAACTCATAAACATGAACCAGAATCTGCACCACTTGTAGGTGAAATGACACACTCGGGAGGTGCAAGAGAGTCACCTGAGGCCTGTGACCCAACCAGGCTGCTCTGGGGACTGTAAGGGGCAGAGTTCAGTGGACCACTGAGCTCTAGGCAGTTAGAACATGCATCTTCCTTTATGGGGTGAAGAGTTTCAAGGGCTTAGATGGAGGCTGAGCCAAAGTGGGGCTCCCTCCAGTTTTCTCCTTTCAATTGCTTGGAAATAGCCCCACTGAGAGATGATCTCTCCCCAGCCAGGTTCTCAGTGACTGTTTTCTCTGCATCTCCATGCCTGGCACGGAGCCCCCTTGATCGGTATTCGGCAGAATAAAGGACTAGTTTTGCTTCACTCCCCAAGTCGAGCTCTCCCTTGATGGCCTTGGAAGGAAGTGGTCCATCTGGTGCAGGTGTTTGTGAGACCAGCCCTCATCAATCACACCCACTCTCATCAATTTACCTGCAAGGCAAATCCTTACAGATGAATGCCTTCCATTCCTACCAGAGCCGTTGAACCTGTTTTTATGTTTCCTTGTAAACACTGACTTGATGCATTTTAACTCAGCGTCCCCACTTGAATGCAAAGTCTGAGGAATCTTGATTCATTATTATCTCCCTGGAGTCCTGCATGGACCTCCGCCCAGTGGCCAACGTCACAGAAAGCTCTGGACATACAGGCCAGGTAGCATAAGGCCAGAGGAGGACACAGCACACATTCCTCTTCACCCCCATCCCACCCCTTGCCCGAGCAAGGAGTGTGGCTATGATTTAGAATCTAGAGTCTAGGGTTGGACACCATCTATTAAAAGGTACCTAAGCCATTTAATTGCACCTGGAAGACTGTAAAAGGAACATTTAGCTACGTGCAAAGATCAAGGCTCTCAGGAAACTTAAAAGCAGAATGATACAGCAACAGGAACCCCGTGCTGCAGTCAAGAGACCTGCTTCCAGTTCCATCTCTGCCATGACCTTGCTGGAGGGTCTCGGACAAGTCATCCAGCTTCTTGGTCTGTAAAGTGGGAGCATTAGGGTAAACTAAATAATCTTCAAAGTCCCCTTTATCACAGGCCTTTACTACTCTGTGATACATGGATGAATAACTGTAATGATAGATAAATACCAGGTCTGGTCTTATAACTCCCTCCTGTGCGTGTAAATACTTAAAGAGGCATGTGGGTTGGTAGGGGAGGAGGCTCGATTTTCTTATGCTCTGCATCTCTGCCCTCTTCTGGTGATAGCATCTTGCTTTTCTTTGAGAACTCCCCACCTCTCTCCCAGGCAGTCTTGAAGGAATTGTTGAACAATGTCCTGGTCCCACGCCTCCAGGCACAAGAAGCCCAGTTCAAGCTTGCCTGCTCTTGACAACCATCCCTGGCCTGGTAGGCATCCCAGGACTCTACGAAGTCCAAGGGAGGCTGATGGGTGACTTGGGTGGCAGTAGTCACAGCTTGTGGAGTGAACTGACTTTGCAATTAGCACGTGAAATTGTCCATATACAAGGCCTGAGGGTTTGTGGTCGGACACCCTGTCAGGCCTCGGAGGAGGGGGCATTTATATTCAGGAGTGTAAAAGGCCTGGCCCGCACTCCTTCCAGCCCAGGGTCAGTGAAACACAGCTTCACGTGTCTGCTTTCCTTTGTTCACGGGCTTGGGTTGGTAGGTTATCAATTCAGTTCTCTCAGGGCATTTCAGGCAGGCTCCAAGGTCCTATCAAGACACCAACTAGGGGCCAGGAGATGTGGCTCAGAGTTAACTTAAATCCGACCCCTCTGGCCTATCTTTAATGTGTGGAAATGAAGGGAGACTTGTTCCAGTTGAAATGAGAGACCCTTGGATTCCGTGGAAACAGCAGGGTGTTTGCAAGATCCCACATCTTCTTTTCTCTTGGTTCCTAGCCATCCTTCAACAGCTTCCCAAGAAAGAGCACAAGTCTGTAAACATCTTTATTCTGAGTCATCACTGAGTGACTCTGAGTGTAGAAAATTCTAGGTTTGAAAGCATTCTCCTCAGAACTCTGGAAGCTTGAAACCTGGGAACTTAAACGTCTCGTCACATTGCTGGGGAGATGTTTGATGCCCTTCTGATTCTGAACCACTTCCCCCTTTCTAGAAGCTCTAATGATGGTGTTCTAAAACGTCAGGCTGATGAATCTTGGCAATGGTCCCTTTTTTATTTATGAGATTGGCCCTTGGGGGCCTTTCCAGTCTTGAAACTGTGTGTACTTTCATTGTGGGGAACTTTTTATCAAACCGCTTTTTAAGCTCCATTTTCTCTTTCTTTCTAGAAGGCTGACCAGTTGGAAGTAGATCCTACTGGATTCATCTTCTTATCTCACATTTTGCATCTTTGGGACTTTTATTCTATTTTCTTGGCGATTTCCTCAACTTCATCTTTTAAGCCTTCTACTATTTTGTTCCAGTGATCTTGTTTTCAGTTTCCAAGAGCTCCTTCTTAATCTGATTCTCTCTTTGTACTACTGATAGTATTCAGTACCAGTACTTGCTCTGAGGACATGAATCATTTTTGTTGTTGCTGTTGTTTTATGTTTTCTTGTGATCTCTGCATTGTTTCTGTTATCTCCAAGTTAGTTTTTGGTCTTTGCCTTTCAGACTGAAGACATACTTCAAAAGTCTGGGGAGTTCTGACTTTCCAGTTGTGGTATAATAAAAAGCATATTTTTGTCTTTGCTCTCGGTTCTGGGCGCAGATCTCCTCAAACCTGAAATTTCCTGAGTGTTAGGAGTGTCTGGTTATTTATAAGGCGCCCCTTTTGATCACACCTGAGTTTATGCCAATGACGTGACTTTGGTTGGGTCCTTAGATAATCTCAGGATAGGCTGGCCATCAGCAAGATCAAGTGACCAGAAGGTTGGAACTTTTAGCCCCGTGCACTAACCTTCTTGAAGGGATAGGAGAGGGGGGTTAGGAAGCTGTATAAAAACTCTTGAGTATGAAGATCTGATGGGTTTCCAGGCTGGAGAGCACATGGAGGTGCTGGAAGGAGGGTGGGCTCGGAGAGGGCAGGGAGGCTCCACGCCCCTTCCCCTCTGCCTTGTCCCAGCATCTCTTCCAACTGGCTCTCCCTGGGTTGCCTCCCTTTACAATAAACTGGTAATCTGGTAAGTAAATGGTTTTCTTGAGTTCTGTGAGCTGTTCTGGAAAATGATCGAACCCAAGAAAGAGGTTGTGGGGACCCCCGATGTACTGCTGGTGGATCAGAAGCATGGCTGACAACCTGGACTTGCAACTGGCATCCCAATTAGAGGGACTGAGCCCTTAACCTGAGGGAGCTGATGTTTTTAACCTGTGGGATCTGACACTATCTCCAGGTATCAGTGTTAGAATTAAATTGCGGGACACACAGCTGGTGTCCTCAGAGAACTGGAGAACTAGTTACTGGTAGCCAGAAGGTCCGTGTGTAAGCCAAGAGGAAACAGGAGTGTTCCTTTCCAGCAGTCATATTTAATGGCAAGGCACTGATAAGCAGACTGGAGGCTCATAGGACAGATGGGGCTGTCAGGTGGTGGACTGTGCTCTGGGGGGCTGGGCTTCGAGTCATCTTTTTGGCATGTGGACCCCCAAATATCACTGTTTGGAGATGATGTGTCTAAGACCCTTCAGTTCTCCAGCACAGAGTCCTCTCCCTCCCTCCCTAGAGGAGGCGCTCTTGGTCTCACTATTCCCTATTTCAACGAGGATATCTTCTTTATTATTTTCTGCCCTCCAAGGCTCACTCTCTCCTGGGACTCACTAACCAGATGCCCCTCTTGGTCCATCTATCTGGATAATGCCCTTTTCTCCTGCCACGGTGCAGGAATGGTGACTGCTGGGTTGCATTGGGTGGCATAAAGAACTGCTGACACCCAAAGCAGATCACAACTCGTCATCTTGCTGGTGACCCCAACTCATCCTCACTGCTACTTCTGGTCTGGGGTCGCAGGTCCCCAAGACTTCCCAGGTTTCACACAGCACATTTCCTCCTAGTTCTTGCTGGCGGCCCTTTTGCAATCACTTAGACTGTACCTTTCCCTCCTCTCCTCCGTTTGTATCTCTCCAACTGCAGGCTATAGTCCAAACACCTGTTGGTGGCTCATCACTCCAGGCCTCTGCCCTTTGGGTACACTTTTCTAACTCCTTACTGGTTTTTTTAATTAATTTTTTGGAGTTGGAGTCTCACTCTGTTGCCCAGGCTGGAGTGCAGTGGAACACTCATGGTCACCCCAGTGTCGACCTGCTGTGCGCCGGCGATCCTTCCGCCTCAGCCTTCCAAGTAGCTGGAACTACAGGCGCACGCTACCACGCCTGGTCACTTACTGTTGTTTTAGTGGTATTTTAGGAAGCAGCAGAAATGCATGTGCCAATCTGACACATTTTATTAGGAAGGTCTGCTTAACTATTCTAAGCCTTGGTTTATTTAAAAAACAGAAAATGAAGAAAACACCAGCAATAATAATAATACCTGAATATTACGGTAAGAAAATGTCTTTCTTGACAAAATTATGAACTTCACTTGGATGGACTTGGATGGACTTAGAATGTATAATACTGAGTAATCTATCACAGAAACAAAGAACTGAGTATCACATGTTCTCACTCATAAGAGGATCTTGAACAACTATCGTGATACTATAAGAAAAGGATTGGCAGTACTGGGAAACTGCTGAGGGGGTGGGGAGGGGCAGGATTGGCAGTAGTGGGAATCTGCCAGGGGAGGGAGAGGGCATACCTCATCAGCAAGGGTGCCTGCATAATGAACATTTGTACACCTAACCCTGAATTGTCCCCCACATCTTGAAAATAAAAAATTTAAAATAAAAAAAAAGAAAATGTCTTTCTCCAATTCTCAAATAGTCCTGATGGATTCATTAAAGCTAAGCATATGTCTACCCTGTGACCCAGCAATTCTACAATCAGTATAGGATGCCCACCAAAACACACACAAAATGCTTATTGTGGCTTTTCTCCTAATAACCCCAAACTGGAAACAGAGCAGGATGAATAAACGATAGCACAGAAATACAATGGAATATTACATAGTTTAAAAATGTAATCAACGATTGCAACACACATAGATGAATCTCAAAGATGTAATGTGAAACAAAAGCAGCCAGATATAGAAGAGAACATACAGCATGATTCCATTTAAAGGATACTCAAGAGCAGGCTAAACCTATCTATGGTCAGAAGAAGTCAAAATACTAATGATCTCTTAGAGGAGACTACTGCCTGGGAAGAGATATAAGGAAGGCTTGTGAGGAGCTAGAATGTTTTGTATTTTGATCTGAATAGTGGTTACATGGATGTATACACACGTAAGAAGTATTCGAGTTGTATATTAAGATCTGTCTTACAGAATATATGTGAAGACTTGATTGAAGAGGAAAAGAAAAAAACATTACCGTTCAGGTCGTTTCAACAAAATGCCACACACCTAGCAGCCTATAAGAGATCATTTCTAAGGGAAGACAAGTACTTGGGCAGCCAATTTGACGGGTTGGCGGACTGTCTCCTTCAGTAGATCTTCTCCCAGGATCAGGTTTCAGAATAATCACCGTTATATCCCAGACACTTTAGCTGCTATTTAAAATCAGGGTAACAACAAACACAAACAACAACAATTTATTTCCCGAAGTTCAGGAGGCTGGGAAGTCCGAGATTAAGGTCCCGGTGGAAGGGTGCAGGAAGCGACCAGAGGGGCGGCTCCCAAAATGGCGCCGACACACCAGACAACAAAGGCCCTCGGTCCCGCTTCTGCGAGCACAATTCCCCGCGCGCGCATTTCAAACCTGCAAGCCTCCAATCCGTAGCCAGCTTTGTTATGCGTCCAATAGGACTAGAACACGGCGTCGGCCCCACCCTGCTCCCATGCAGCTCCTCCAATAGGAACACGGCACGGCCCCTTCCGGCCCGGTCAGGCTGATAAATACAGCCCTCTGCCCGCAACACTCTCTCTCTCGGTCTCTCTTTCTCTCTCTCTCCCCCTCTCCCTCTCTGCGGCTCTCTCCCTGCCTCTCTCCCACTTCCTCTCTCTCTCTTACTCTCTCTTTGTCTTTCTCTTTTTCCCCGTTACAGATCCCCTCTGTAACCGCCGCTTTAATAACTCTCTTGGTCCCGGCCGGGTGTGGAGTCATTACGGCGCCCACCTCTTTCACTGGTAGCTTTACTGACTGGGAGGGTCTGTGTACTAGATTGCTAACGGGGCCGTCCCGCTGTATCCTCACATGGTGGAAAGGGCCAGGCAGCTCTCTGGGACCTCTTTTTCCAGTACACTAATCATATTCACGAGGGCTCCATCCTCATGACCTAGTCACCTCCCAAGACCCCCCCCCAACCATCACATTGGATATTGGATACTGGGTACTAGGCGGGACACAAACGTTCAGACCACAGAAATCACAGATTTTCATTTTAAACCTTTGTGGAAAAAATGTTTTTCTGGGGAAAAATACTACCCAATCAGAAACCCACCTGGATCTCGAAAGGGAAGAGCTGAGCACATTCGGGTGTCAGAGGTGCAGTCCCTGAAAGGCTGTACTTGAACTATGTGGCTTAGTCCTCCTTCCTCTCCCTGTTCTGCTACCATCAGTGCCATCTTTTGTGAGCCACACATTCTCTAAGCTTCAGTTTCCTCTTTAAAAAAATAGAGATGACCTACATTATCTTTGAGGTTCATTCCAATTTAAAATTCTTTGTCTTCTGGGGAGAAGTTGTTTTTTTCAACAAAGAGGTCTTCTGTTTCTTTTTTCCTTTTCAGCCCCAAACACGCCTTGTTTGCTCCCAGCCTCCCACCACTGACCAGGTGATAAGCTCTCCAGGGTCGGAGACCATATCACGCGTGTTTTTTCTACTCAACTAGCTCAGTGCCATGAAGGCAACAGACACTGCTAGATGAGCACGTAATTTTGCCATAAAATATAATAGACCTAAAGCCAAGCCTTCTATCTATGAAGTGATGAAATTGCATCCACAATAAAAATTCTATCAGCAAAGCTGTCTAACAATACAAGGCTTTGGAGAGAGTTATTATGTCTAATGACCAACTTAGTGAACCACTAAATAGACTGCCTTTTTCCTCTCCCCCAAACTCGGCCTTAGTATAAATGATATTGTATTTCCTTTGGCCAAAATAAGAAAAACTAAAATATTGCCATGCTTGAAGAGAAAGCTGCCCCTCAAGGTCATCTTAGTTTAACCAGAGATCATTTCTGAGGAAAGACAAGTATCTGGGCAGCCAATCTGATGGGCTGGCAAACTCTTTCCTTCTCCCAGGGTCAAGTTTAAGAATCATTGCTGTCATATCCTAGATAGTCCGGTTACTATTTACAATCAGAGCAACAATAAAAACGAACGTAAATCTGAATGATTTAGAATCTGGAGTCTAGGGTTGGATACAATCTATAACAAAGATGCCTAAGTGATTTAATTGCACCTGTAAAATTGCAAAAGAAATGGTAAGCCACGCAAGAAGATAATGTGCTTTTAAGTAACTTAAAAGCATTTGCTGATGTGCGAGGCAAAGTGGTAGTGACTAGAACCTCAGAACACAGTCAAAACATTTGTTTCTGGTCCCACCTTTGCCATCACTGGGCCTTGAACAATTCATCCAGTTTCTTTATTTGAAAAGTGCATGTACATGGGTGAAAATTACAATGCTAAATAAATGCTGGGTTTGCTTTTATAACTCCCTCATGCATGTGTATAAATATCTTGAAATCATTTAAAGAGGTATGGCGCTTGGAGGGCTTAGTTTTCATCCGCTTAGCATCCCTACCCCCTTCTTTTGGTGACAGCATCTGCTTTTCTTTGAGGAAAGCCCCCAACTCCTCATCCTATACTGTCTTTTTTTTTGAGTTGGAGTCTTACTCTGTCACCCAGGTTGGAGTGTAGTGGCACACCCACGGTCAACCCAGCATCGACCTGCTGGGCTTCAGCGATCCTTCCACCTCAGCCTTCCAAGTAGCTGGAATTACAGGCATGCACTACCACACCCGGCTAGTTTTTGATTTATTGTAGAGACAAGGTCTTGCCAAGTTGCCCGCGCTGGTCTCAAACCTGTGGGCTCAGGCAGTCCACTCACCTCGGCCTCCCAAAGTGCTGGGATGACAGGCTGAGCCACGAAGCCTGGACCCATGCTGTCTTTTTTTTTGGCAACCGTATCAATTTCTTTATTAGCGTTCTGGACATTTTTATTTAGTTTATTGATCTTAAAGTTATCAGAAATATATGTTGAAGAGAAGTTGTTAGTCTTTTTCATGAAACACAGTTTTGAACTATAGCTGATTTCAAATGCTTTTAGAGAAGAATTCAAAACAATAACTATAAATGAAAAAAATTAGGATAACCATTGGTTAAAAATATGATGAAGGTTCCCAAGTGACAAGGAAATTTAGTTATTTCTAACACATGCAGCATTTTAAGATATCAACCAGAATCATGACTGACAGAAAGCCACATCAGGACCATCAGACTTTTATACATTTTATGCATTTTTTAGAATACTCACATTAAAAACTTTTTCATACAAGTATAACTTTAGAAAAGATGTAACATAAATATCAAAATTATGACTGATAACATACTGTATCTTTATGCATTTACATAATTTTTTAAGCATTCACATCAATAAATTATCCATAAATGTAATTAAAAGATCTAGTATCACTTATTATTTGACAATGCCTTCCATACAATTTAACAAATAAGTCTGATTACTTAATATCTCTAGAAGAGGAGATATACATTCTTTGTTCTCTGGAGTGTCAAATAAATAAAAGATAGAAAAATCTCAAAGTTATTAGGGAAAAAAAACAACAACTTAATTTAGGCTTTTGATACTGGAAAAAACTGCCAAAAACATCAAAATGTTCAAAACACTTGATCAAAAAAGAATTACAGGTCACTGTTAAATAATAGTTATTCATTTAATTAGAGATAATCCCATTACAAAGTGGGCAAAAGATATGAACAGACACTTCTCAAAAGAAGACATACGAGCAGCCAACAGATACATTAAGAAATGTACAATCTCACTAGCCATCAAGGAGATGCAAATTAAAACTACACTGAGAAACCACCTAACTCCAGTCAGAATGGCTATTATCAAAACCTCAAAAAATAACAGATGCTGGAGAAGATGTGGTGAAAAGGGAACACTTCTACACTGTTAGTGGGAGTGTAATTTAGTGCAGCCTCTGTGGAAATCAGTGTGGCGATTCCTAAAAGCTCTAAAAATCAACCTTCCATATAACCCCGCAATTCCCCTACTGGGAATATACCCTGAAGAGCTCAAATCACTCTATAAAAAAGATACCTGCACACGTATGTTTACCACAACATTGTTCACAATAGCAAGATCACGGAACCAACCATGCTGTCTATCAAAAAAGGACTGGATTAAAAAAATGTGGTACATATACACAGTGGAATATTACGCAGCCATAAAAAAGAACAAAATCATGAATTTTGCAGCAACCTGGATGGAATTGGAGTTTGTAATACTGAGTGATCTCTCACAGAAACAAATATCTGAGTATCACATGTTCTCACTCATAAGCGGACCTTGAACAACTATCATAATACTATAAGAAAAGGATTGGCAGTGGTGGGAAACTATGGGGGGGAAGGGAGGGGAAGGGAGGTGGGATTAACGGTAGTCAATATCTGTCTGGGGATGGGGGGCACAACTCGTCAACAAGGGTAGCTACACAATACATATTTGTATACCTAACCCTTAACGGTACCCCACAATTTTAAAATAAAAAATATTTCAAAAATTACACTTCATCAATATAATTTCTGCATCGTCTTTACTAATTTCTTGATTACTTAAGAAAATTAAACCTTCGTGGTAGTGCGCGCCTGTAGTTCCAGCTCCTTGGAAGGCTGAGGCGGAAGGATCGCCGGAGCCCGGCAGGTCGAGGCTGCGGTGGCCGGGAGCGGCCACTGCCCTCCAGTCTGGGTGACTGAGTGAGACTCCCACTCAAAAAAAAAGAAAACAAATTAAACCTTAAGAGTGGTAAGGATTTTACATTTATGCAACTTTCTGTATTCCTATGCTGTCTTGAAGGCACTGTTACCCAAGCTCCTTCTCACCCCCTAGTGTTATGCCTCTACATCCCGACAGACTAGGCCAATCAGATTTCCTCTTCAAGAAGTAAAACTTGAGACAAATGACATGAAAAGCGTCGCTCCTGAGTCATTCTGAGGTCAACCCTTCGAAGAGACTGCCCATGAACTAATATCTATTACTGTGGATTTGGGGGCGCCTCGCTATTGGTCTTCCAAAGCCTGGCTGTTCCACCTGTCCTTAGACCCTCTGGGTCACTCCTTGTAATTTTGATGAAGACTTTTGTATGATTCAGCTAGCCAGAGCTGACCTCTGTGGCTTACAACCCACAAACCCTAATGGATGCAGAACTCTTTTCTGATTCTGGGCTTTAATTTATACTGTGAAGTAATAAGATTGAATTCATTTCAAAGCACTCTAAAACTCTAGATTTTTTTTTCTTTAAGACATCCCTTTTCTCTAATTAGAATAAGTAGAGCTATTGCACATTCTGGGGCATAACCTCAGTTTTCTGCTACAATAGGCTTCCCTTGATTCACTTGGTAAAATAGCATGCTTTTGTATCATGCTGAACCCAAACAAAGGGCAACTGCACTCAAGGATCAGACCCCAGAATTAGTCTGCTCCTCTATAATCGTGGGTATCGCCAGAATGCTCTGGAACTCCTGGCAATGTTCAAGCTACCAAGTGTTCCCCGGAGAGAGGAACAGAAGCTGATCACTCTGCCTCTCAGCCAAAAGCCCCACGCAGCACTGCCAGGGGTAGTTCTGCCAGGAGAGTGCTAAATTTCTGTTTAACAGGTGGTCAAGGCCGGGCTCGATGGCTCAGCCTGTAATCCCGTGCCTTTGGGAGGCCGAGGTGAGTGGATTGCCTGAGTCCGCGGGTTCAAGACCTGCCTGGGCAACTTGGCGAGACTCATCTCTACAGTAA